>NW_003298755.1:914496-943937 GCF_000151645.1 Tuber melanosporum
GGGTTGGGGGCTCGGTTGGCGTGGCCAAGACCAGTAGCTGCCCAATGGCATGGGGTATACGATTTAAGGTAGTTGTGGGATGGTTGATCTATTTGAAGGGTTGAGGGGGCAGGATGGGTTCTGTGGTGTCTGTTATATGGGGCTTAGGTGGGGCCCATTCAGGAGGAAGGGTACCTGTGAGCACAGGTCTCACTTGCAAGCACCGGTCTGATCCGAGTCAGGTTGGGTAAGGTCTAATTATGTGTTTCTGGTGAGGATTGGGCTGCTAAGGTTAATCTACTGAGTGCTGTAATGCTTCCTGGCAGACCCTCCTACTGCTTGCCACAAGTGTATAGAGTGGGTAGTGACTACCTTCTTGGACATTTTTGCGTCTTGTGTGCTGGCTTTTGGGCAGTTTGTTTGATTTCCTCGCTTTTGTTCCAGGTGTGGCGGGAGGAGGTATTGTGTCATGGGTGGGAGATCCGCCCTACTCACTGCCTCAGTCTGTCACAACCTCTACATTTTTCCTTTGTTTGGCATTGATATTTTGGTTACCGGTAGTTGATATGTGTGCTCCTCACTGAGTACTCTTGACTGACATAACTGGTAAACTGCATTCATCAGGATGATTGCCTCGCGTTCAGGTATGAGAAGCGGACTTCTTATTCACATCCTGCATGCCCTTGCGCCACCTCAGGAGTTAGCTTGCTTTTATGGTTTTCTACTGCTATGGAGGTTTTGGACGATGGCATTCAGACTAGGTGGTAGCATTTGTATGTTTGTTGGATGAGGAGACTGGTCGGGTTGGTAGTTTGCTCAGCTTCGGCTACACTTAGTGCTGGTTGGCTTCATATTAGAAGCGCAACAGGCTTGGACTATTGAGGGACCTGGGTTGCTCAATGGTCTAGAAATTAGTTCTCGTACATGCATGGCTCAGGGATGGTATGTGGGGGGCTGTACAGTTAGTTACCTTATGATTGGTGGTATGCCAGTTAGTAGTATCCCTGTGCTGGTTGGGGTACATCATATACCAGTGTTAGCAGTACAAGTTTAAAGAAAATTAGCTTGACTTCTAACTACTTGCCAGGTCCATACCTTCACTCCGCCTGGGTGGTAAGCTTCTGCGCCTACGATGATTCTTTTTGCTGTACAGTTATCTGTGTTTACCCAAAATTCTGGCATTCGGCCTTGTTGAGTGGTTCAGGGCTTGTCTACCGTTTTATACAGATTCATTGTTTGCTGGTTATCTCACAATGCTAGCACTTTGTGCTATTTATCATAGTCACTTAAATGCCTCTTTCAGTAAAATGGCTTCCACTTCGTATCTATTGTCTACTCACACATTTCGCATTCGATTGTGGGAATTGAATGTTGTGTTTGGCACAATCACCCATGTCATTCTTAAGAGCAGCTCATGTTTGTTGGGTTTTAACCAAGTCCTTAGTACTGGTGATACAAAATGCTAGCAGGTTTGTGGGATGACCCTCCTGTGTTTCCAACTCATTGTACTGGCCACATCATTCCTCAGGACGCTGGGTGGTACTCGCCCAGCCCGTATTTATTACATTTTATTTGTATGGTTAGAATAACATGACATTGTTTATCATCATTTCCATGGAGTGTCTGTCCTGGCTGCTTTACAGTAGTTCACTAAGTTGTCTCCTCCTTGCTCCGGTAGTAATAACTTCGACCCTGAAAGTTCTTACCCCCTGAGTTGGCTCCTGTGGTTGCCTGGGATCATGTGAGACAAATAACTACAAGCCACTCTTGTTGTCCATGCGTTGGTGTGGTTTTGTTGTAGATTGTAGTTGGCTGCCTTACCTATTGCAAGTGCAGCCTACCTTCTGTTTGTCTGCTTCTGTTCGTTTGCCCTCTTCCTTCACGTCCCATCTGTTGGGGGTCCCTCTTAACCATTATTTGGTCCTCGCCTCTTGCTAGACTCCTGGAGCTCTCTTCAGATGGTCCCACCTGATGCTGTCCCAGCTAGGCTAGACTTCAGTTTGATTAGCCTGGCTGGTGTGGCTAATACCAGAGCCTACAGGTATTGGTGCTGCCCAGCTTGGGATCACGGCTGAGGTTCAAGTGCCTCTCTCAACCACACAATGTTGGTAGATGGTGTTATGTGGCTGTGGCCAAGACCTGTGGCTGCCTGATAGGGTCGCATTTTTAGCTGTCCTGTGGCTGTCAGAGGGTTGTTCTGTCTGAGGAGCTGAGGGGGTTGGATGCGCTCTTTGGCATCTCATGTACGGGGCTGAGGAGTGGCCAGCTGGGGGTGGAAAGAGACCTGGGCCCGAGCAACAGTCAGACCTGCATCAGGTTGGGCGAGGTCTAATTAATTGTTTCCAGCCTCCTTGGACTGTTAAGGTGAAGCTGCTACGTGCTGTAAAACTCTCTGATAGACCACTGGGTTGATGGCCACCTGTATAAATTGTGGCTTGCGACTACCTGGTTGGACTTGTTTGTGTCTTGCATGCTTGGTTTTCTGGAGTTTGTTTGGTTTCTTTTGTTTAGCTACGGGTATGGCAGGAAGAGGCATGGCACCATGGGTCGGAGATGGGTACCACTGAACCTTTTTGGTTTATTACCATCTCTATGTTTTTCTTTTATTTATGTTGTTTGTTTGGGGGACAGGTAGAGGATACAGGTCCTCCTCAGCTAGATTCTGTTTGGAGGCAACTGGCCAAGTGGGTTCATAGGGTCCACGGCCTAGCATGCAGGTGTGACTGATTAACTTAGTGGTCCCCTCCTCCGTACTGTTGTATTGCCTGTAGGTCTCAGTTGTTTGCTGATTTTGTCTTCTGATGGATATGAGTTGTGAGACGGTATTCAGATTGGGAAGTAGTTTTTTATATCTTTTGTTGTTGTGGAACCCAGTCCAATGTGTCTGTTGCTCATGTTAACCTACACTTAGTGCTGGTTGGCTACAAACCTGAGAGGGTTTGGACTTGGATGAGAGAGGGTGCTTTGGTTGTTCCATGGTCTTGTAATTAGTTTCCGTGCAGGCATGACTCCGAGAGGCTAGGTGTGTGGCCATAGACTTAGTTAGCTCCAGGTTAGTAGTATACTGGTTAGCGGTATTCATGTACCAGTGGGGGCTCTTTGTATGCCAATGTTGGCAGTACTAGTTTACATAAAATTATATTGACTTCCAAGTACTTTCCTTGTCCTTGCCTTCACTCCCCCGTACCGGTGAGTCTACGCTCCCATGACGATCTTTGATGCTAGGCCACTATCTGGGTTCACCCAGTCTGCTGTTATTACAGGTTAGCATATTGTGTTGTGCTTTGGAATCTTTTCACACCATTTCGTTTCCTGCTCGGTATCTCACAATTCTGGCACTTTGAGCTCTTTATCATGGTCACTTGTGGGCCCCTTTGGGCAAAATATTTTTAGCTTCCTATCTATAATCTACATCCAGGTTTCATGTTCAATTAGTGAAATTGAACATTTTGTTTAAGGGGATCACCTGTGTGATTCTTTGTGCCAGCTCATGTTGCTCGTTGCGCCTTAACGGAATTCTTCGTTCTCATGATACTATATCTCCACTGCTTAGCTTGATGACATTCCTGTGTCTCAACTCACCATACCAATCGCATCATTCCTCAGGTAGTGGGGTAGTACGGAGGTAGTGGTAAAATGAGAGTCCTAAGCCATCCCTCCAGAAGGGCAAACAGGGCTGCCCAAGGCAACAAAATGAAGGAGCGGTAGTAGGGTACCAGCCAAGAGTAGTAGGATGCAAGTAGATGCAACAGAAGAAAAAAACCCAGCAAGGACCCAAGGCTCTATTGCTGACCCAACCGAAACCGAACAGTGCCATATTACTGCATCTCTCATGTAATCTCTTGTTCTAGAAGAGATAGCGTCACTTAGTTGAAGGGATCCCATGGGTGGTAGGGAAACAGAAGAGCGTGGAGAGGAAGGCAACCACAGCTTAAACCAAGTGACTAGGCGTGCATGGCAGAATCTCACTATGACACAGAAACTAAAGTTATTACACAAGGCGTTCCCCAACGGGAATCGTGCAAGTAGGGAGACAGACGTCCACCACTACTAGTGCCAACCAGAAATGAAGCAAGGAAGCCAACTATGTTAAAGCTAAGCAAGCCCTTTTTCAGCAAGACAGGACAACTGGGTGAGTCCAGATAACTCTCCTATCAAGCAGACAGGAGACAAGTGAGGTAAAGGCAGAAGAGGAAGGAAGAGTTAACTATACTCTGAGGTAGGAACCATCGAGCGAGCAGAGGAGAGTGGAGGGGCCCACGATAGTTGATGTGGTATTGCCAAACTATGTGGCAGGAAATTAGGAGTAATGGAGCATGGTGTACTGGAGGTCCTTTTTTTTTTTTTTTTTTTCTTTTTTTATTATTATCATTTATTTGTTGTTAAGGTACAAGAACTCGCATGCAGTACTACCTATGGTATCAACAAAACCTTAACCCCAAAACAAACTACAACAAAGGAAACCAAACTAGTGCCTCCAAACAACGCGAACAACTAATATTGCAAAGTATAAACTACTAACTATAAACGGAAACATTCAAACTAAACTTAAGGGAAATCCTACAAGCAAGGAAAACAAATAAAGGAAGAACACCCTTACGTACTAACCAGAGGAGGAGCTGGACAAGGAAATGTACCCATTCGCATCTTAGACAGGAGAGGCAGGGTCCCAAATGACAGGTACTTCTGCGGGAAAACCAGTCGAGGTTACAGAGATGTTGGTGGCCAGGCCGCATAAGAGGGCCAGTGATAACCAGAGGGGCTCATCTTCGTCTAGGCACTCTACCCCTGGGAGGTACAGATCTCTAGCTTTCTTGTAAGAAGGGCAGGAACGGATAGCATGGTAGAAGGTCTCCAGTTCTGCCTCACAGTAGGAGCAGATATCTGAGGCGTCTGAGTCTCTCCAGGAGCAATGAGCAGCCAGGTAGCTTTTTCCTGACCTCATTTGGTGGATCCGTCCTGCAATGAACTTCCCGAACCCTATAAAGGGGTAGGGCCACAGCCTAGAGGAGAACATAGATTGAGAGAGGAGTGGGTATTGTTTTGCCCAGGTCTTTAAGAGTAGTTGACGACATCCTTTCTTAAGGGCTAGGAAAGGGGGTTGCCTAGGTCCACAGGAGGTAGTGGTACTGGGAGGAGTGCAGTGACACTGGAGGAAGGTGGGAGAGATGTCCAACCAGTTTGCCAATCTTGTGAGCTATGGCATCCAGTGGAAAGTGTCTCCTCATAGGCAAAGTTGGTTCAGTTGTTTTCCAGCTTAGAGGCCAGTAGCCAGGTGTGAGGCTTATTATCAGGAGGCGGTAATCTTCTGGGGAGCGGTAGTTTGAAGCATGAGGAAAGGGTGAGGGGAGATGTGACTTGGCAGGATTCCTCTCAGGTGGAAGGCAGACCATCTTAAGCACCGCAAGTCATTAGCGGTGTTTAGTAAGGCACTGGGTCAGTGGGAGGGCCAACTCGCAGGGGAGGATACCAGTCGGGGTCTCTGTGAAGTAGTTTGTAATCCACCTCTGGACCTGTCTCCAAAAGATAGCTAGCTAGTCTAATATGGAAGCGGAAGGTGAAAAGAAATCAGCGATGTATAGCAGAATGGGCACTAGGAGAGAGTAAGCAAGCCTGTGGCAGAGAAAGGGAGTGCACCTCTTGCCATGGCATGACAGTCATTTGAGCATAGAGAAAGCATCCTAGGCGAGCACTATGGATTTCGAAAAGTGCTTGTTGGTTGCCCAACAGAAAGAGAAGGAGGAGGGCACGAACTAGTAGCCGAGCCAATAGATCACCCAGAAGGGGTGAAAGAGGAGGCTATCTATAATGATCAGGAGAGTATATGGGGCTTCTCTTTGCCTAGGGGTCCGCCAGTGCATGAGCTTAGTC
Organism: Tuber melanosporum; assembly: GCF_000151645.1. Lineage (NCBI taxonomy): Eukaryota > Fungi > Ascomycota > Pezizomycetes > Pezizales > Tuberaceae > Tuber > Tuber melanosporum. The sequence goes on from NW_003298755.1 coordinate 920,347, forward strand.
TTGGGTACTGAAAATGAGATGCCCAGCCTTCTACTCCGCTGGGTCAATATCTTAATCAGATGCTGGAGGCATTGGACATTCCTTCTGTAGAAGTGGGAGGCCACATGTATACTGGAGGTCCTTTTTTTTAATTTTTTTTTTATTATTATTATTTAATTCCTTGTTTAAAGTACAAGAATGTCGCATGCTGCACGAGCTATGGCATTAAGACATCTCCTCCACTTCAGACCAAGAGAAAACCCATACCCCAAGGACCCTCTGGTATGGGCCTAACTGCACACACTTCAAGAGCGATCAACTCAGGTGCCCAGCCCTCAGACCTCACGACTTGAACAGGAAAGGGACTGACCTAGTGTAATGGGAGCTTCCTCTGGGAAGATAGATAGATCCCAAGGTTGTGACTGCACGAAATGAATTCTTCCGCAAAGTGAACTAATATAATAAATGTCAAAAGTCTCAATTGTAGAGCTTTAAAGAAACAAAACGGTAAAACTTAATATCATTAAGCCACAGCTTTTACTCAATTAAGTCCTGATCTCGTGAGGTAGTAGATTGCCAGATTAGAGGAGAACTCACGGATACTTAAGTAGATTTCATATACGGCCGGTTGCTCTGCATCACTACTCTGTATTCGCGAGTACACAACTCCCTTGGGTGACCTAGCTAACATCCACGGGTCGGACCAAAGATCCCCCACAGTGAGCTACACTACTCTTGTAGTTTGCTGACATCCACTCAATAGAAGTATTTTAGCCGCTGCATTTACAATACAATGGCAGGAGTAAAAACTCTTCATATTGTGGGCATGTCAGTGGCGAGCCGCCATGCCCGAGTAGATGTGATACCAACTATAGAACTCTCTACCCATATACACTTAGTCTTCTACAAGCATCCGCAGCCCCTGAACATCTATCCGGTTCTACTCTATTCCATATCATTCTATATACTGGTCACGTAGCTCCCCCGATAGACCCCTTTGGATGTTTACTCCCAATAGGCACTACCCACAGTCAACAGTTCTAGAAACAAGTCTTATCATGACCTTAGACTAGTGTCTCAGAGTCCCTAACGATTCTCAAATACTATTACACTTTCAGAGCAACTGACTTCGGTTACTTCGCCTACTAGCCTATGGTAACCTCACATACAACATTAGACTTCAAAGTAGTATTACTCCATCAGTGCTGGTTGGTTTTACACTAAGACAGCTGGAGACCATTCTTCAGGTTCACCTCTACCCCATCATGTATACTGCGGACAGCTTCCGGTCAGATGGAGGGTGGGAACGTAGACGGTGTTACAGGAGTATCTCCACTTGAAGACATTTACTAGGCTTACAGCAACTCTCCAGGCTGTAGCCTATGATGCCAGGGACTTCTAGCGGGGCCGGAGGGGGGTGTTAGCCACCAGACATCCAAGTTACAGCTTGTTCAGAGCTCAACTGGTTGCACAGGAGTCATCCGCACAACCTGAGATGCGAATACCCTATGTAGATTCATGTGACAAACTATCTAGTAACTCCCCCCAATGTCCTGCGTAACACGTTACTTTCAAGGTAGGGTAACTTGGCTCCATAACAGGGTAACCCATAGCCCAAGGTTGGGTAACTTTAGTCTGAAGGTTGGGTAACGGCTCGCTGAGCTACCCTACAGAGTAGGGTTACTCTACCCGGACTCACCATTGAGTAATTCAGGGTATCTGCCAAATTGACAACTTAGATTACCCTACTGAGTTGGGTAACTACAGCTCCTTACTAGTATCCGGATACTTCTTAGTATGGTATAGTATGCCCAACCGAGGTACCTAACCAACACTACCTCTAGCTGGTAGACCCTAGTCTACCATCATTCCTACCATGGTACTCTCTTGATACCGGTATGGGCATAGGTTTGGTTAACTGTTATAGTATTTCGTGGAGTCTCGTTACACCTAGAAGTTAATAAAAAGCCCCAGAAGATTCCTCACCCAAAAGATGCCCCTCCCACCAACTACAGGTAGCCAATAGAAAGAACACCAAACAAGCTTGGCAGGAAAGCATTAGGAAAAACTCTATCCCTTAAACTACAAGACCCATAAGAGCCACAAAGGAAAATAACAATTACCTACTATACCACTAAATTTGCCATTTTTAAAGAACCACCCCCAGAGTGGGTAGCTGGCGAAGCGCCCTAAGGCAAGATACCTCAAACCAGCAGTGCCACAGAGGTAGTGTAATACCATGACCTGCTAATCGAGAATAGAGGCCACATTATGGGGCCCAAAGAGTGGATGGTTGGCAGAAGGGATGCCACCCAGCAGTAGAGTGCCAGCTAAAGATCGACCATGGGCAGGCAGCTGGCTGAAACCTCAGAATACTATGTGGTCGAGGGAGGACATAGTAGGGTACCAGCCTGGAAAAGAAGGAAGTAGGATGCCAGTCAATGCTGAGGAAGTAGAAAGTGGAGGGAGGGCCAGAGGCCCACGTGCAAACCCAAGAGTAAGACTAAACCATTGCTGTTTTACAGCGTCTCTTATGTTGTGCCTTATTCTCCGAGAGATAGTGTCACTTATTGGAAGAGATCCTGCTAGTGGGGAGGTGGTTGAGGTACAGGGTGAAGAAGGCAACTGTACCTTGAATCGAGTAACTAGGAGGGTATGGTCAAATCTCACCTCGAGACAGACCCAGCAGTTACTAGCAGAGGCATTCTCCAAGGGAGATCATGCAAGTGGGGAGAAGGATGTGCACCACTGCCAATGGTGTCTTGAAATGAAGAGAGGAATCTGACTCTGCCAAAGCTAAGTGAGTACCTATTGGTAAGATAGGACTACTGGGCAAGACCTGATAGCTCCCCCATCAAGCAGACAAGAGACCAGCGAGACAAAGGCAGGAGAGGATGGAAGAGTTAACCGTGCCCCTAGGCAGGAACCATCGAGGGGGCAGAGGAGAGTGGGGGGGCCCACGATAGCAGACGTGGTGTTGCCAAACTATGTGGGAGCAAAATAGGAGTGACAGAGCGTGGTGTACTAGAGGTCCTTTTTTTTTTTTTTTTTATAATCTTATTCATTTATCCGTTTTAATGAAGGTAAGGCCCGCAGTCATATCAGCTTTCACCATGCGGACCCGCACCTCCAACCTGCCTTGTTTTCAAGCAGCCAGAAGAAAAACTGTGACCCCAGAAAGGCACACGCAAGCAGCCAGGTGCCTGCCCCTAAGAGCCCATGACTTGAATGCGGAGGGGTCTCACCTAGAGCCACCAACACCCAACCAGCCCTCGGTTTAAAAAACTCCCCCGCAAGTCTCCCACATGGCCATCTACAAACAGTACAGACAGAAAGCCCAGAAACCCATTCTTCAAAGTAAGGAAAACCCCCATCCCGACAGCACACCCCCCACCGAACAGAAGAAAGTCCAAACCAAAGAAGCCCCAAACCAAAGGCCAAAAGCAATCCCTCACCTACAATAACCAAATTCCAAGACAGACCAGTTCGGATCCACCCATGCCTCAGGAAGTCGAAATAGCGAATAAGCGAGTCTACTTAGGTGGCAAAAATGTATGCCTTGGGTATATAGCCCTTCGATCGCAAGCAGGAGAAACCAGAAGGAGTGAGCACCCACTGTAAGCAGGAGGTATTTGCGGAATGAATGCCCCAAGCCGTCCGTCCGGGAGGGCTGGGGGGGTCTGCCCAAGGCAGCAAAAGAGGGTGAGGCAGTAGGATACTAGCCAACAGTAGTCGGGTACCAGCCGACGCTACTGAAGAGAAAAAGGGAGCAATGGCCAAAGGCCCCACTGCTGACCCAACTGAAACCAAACCTTTACCATATTACCGCGTCACACATGTATTCCCTTATTCTCTGAGAGATAGCGTCACTTAGGGGAAGAGATCCCACTGGCGATAGGGAGGTGGAAGGGGGAGGAGAAGAAGGAAACCGTAAGTTGAACTGAGCAACTAGGAGGGTATGGTCAAATCTCACCACGAGACAGACCCCGAAGTTACTAGCCGAGGCATTCCCCAACGGGGATCGTGCAAGTGGGGAGAAGGACGTCCACCACTGCCAGCGCCGTCCAGAATCGAAGAGAGGGAAGCCCACAGTGCCAATGCTAAGCGAGCCCCTATTAGCAAGATAGGTCTACTGGGCGAGCCCAGATAACTCCCCCATCAAGCAGACAAGAGACAGGCGAGGCGAGCGCAGGAGAGGATGGAAGAGTTAACCTTGCCCATAGGCAGGAACCATCGAGGGGGCAGAGGGGAGTGGGGGGGGGCCCACGATAGTTGATGTGGTGTTGCCAAACTATGTGGGAGGAAAATAGGAGCAACAGAGCATGGTGTACTAGAGGTCCTCTTTCTTTTTTTTTTCTTTTTTTTATAATCATGTATTCATTGTTTAGGTACAAGAGCTCGCATGAAGCGGTAGCTATGGCGTAAACAAAAGCTTAATCCCAAAGTAAACAAAACAAAAGAAACCAAACTATTGCCTCCAATAAGTGCGAACAACTCATATGGCAAACCGCATAAACAGCTAACTAGAAAGGGAAACCTTCAAACTAAATGAAAAGAAATCCTGCAAGAAAGGAAAGCAAAGGAGTACGCTCTCACCAACTGCTTAGGCCGAGGGCGAGGAACCAAGTGAGGAAGTGGGGCTTTCGACTGGTCGGGCCCCGGAGGAGGGGTATCTAAGTGCCGGCATGTCTGGGGGGAAGCCAACCGAGGTGGCGGCTATGTAGGCGGATAGGCCGTGGAGCAGCTCTGGCGAGGTCCAGATGGGTTCCCCTTTGTCAAGGCACGCGACTCCAGGGAGGTGGGTGTCTCTGGCTCTCTTATGCGAGGCGCATGCAAGAATGGCGTGGTGGAATGACCCAGGCTCCTCCTGGCAGTAGGGGCATGTGTCGAGGGCATCCGGGTCTCTCCATGAGTGGTGGCCGGCCAGGGAGCTCTTTGCGGACCTCATCTGGTGGATCCTGCCCTCTATAAATTTCCCGAAGCCTATGAAGGGGTGAGGCGACAGAGTGGGCGAGTAGAGGTATTGGGGTGGAGGTGGGTATTGTTTGGTCCAAGTGTTTAGGAGGATCCAAGTGTTTAGGAGGAGTGTACTAGAGGTCCTTTTTTTATTTTTATTTTTATAATCTTATTTATTTATCCGTTTTAACGAAAGTAAAGCCGGGGGTCATGTCAGCTCTCGCCTTGGAGACCTACACCTCCACCCCGCCTTGTTCTCAAGCAGCCAGAAGAAAAACCGTGACCCCAGAAAGGCTAAGACCAGCAGCCAGGTGCCCAACCCTAAGGTCCCATGACTTGAGCGTGAAGGGGTCTCTCCTAGAGCCACCAATACCCAACCAGCCCTCAGTTTAAAAAACTCCCCTGCAAGTCTCCCGCACAGCTATCTACAAACAGTAAAGACAGAAAGCCAAGAAACCGATCCTTCAAAGCAAGGAAAAACCCCCATCCCGACAGTACACCCCCCACCGAAAAGATGAAAACCCAAACCAGAGCAACCCCAAACCAAAGGCCGAACCCAATCACTCGCCTACAACAACCAGATACCAACCCAACCCGTGCCCCTCGCTTGGGACAAATCAAGGGCCTGGCCTCGCCCGTGAAGTCGAAAAAACCAATAGGTGCGCCGTATAGGTGACATAAACGTATGTCTTGGGCATATAGCCTATGGTCGCAAGCAGGAGAGACTAAAAGGAAAGAGCCCCTGCGGTAAGCAGGAGGTATTGGGAGAACGAGAGCCCCAAGCCGTCCATCCGGGAGTGCCAAAGGGGCTGCCTGAAGCAGCAAAAGAGGAAGAGGTAGTAGGGTACCAGCCGACAGTAGTATGTTACCAGCTGAGGCGACCAAAGAGAAAAGGAGAGGAAGGGCCAAAGGCCCCAGTGCTGACCCAACCAACCAAAACGTATTGCAGTATTATCGTGTCTCTCATGTAGTCTCTTGTTCTCCGAGATATAGCGTCACTTAGTGGAAGGGATGCAACCGGCACTAGGGAAGCGGAAGGGCGAGGTGAGGAAGGCAACCAAACTTGAACTCAGCGACTAGGAGGGTATGGTCAAATCTCACTGCGAGACAGATCCCGAAGTTACTAGCCAAGGCGTTCCCCAATGGGGATCGTGCAAGTGGAGAGAAAGACGTCCACCACTGCCAGTGCCGTCTGGAAACAAAGAGAGGAAGCCAACCATGCTAAAGCTAAGCGAGCTCCTATTAGAAAGACAGGACTATTGGGCGAGCCCAGATAACTCCCCCATCAAGCAAACAAGAGACAAGCAAGGCCAAAGCGGGAGAGGCTGGAAGAGTTAACCGTGCCCCTGGGCAGAAATCAGCAAGGGGCCAGAGGGGAGTGGGGGGGGGTCCACGATAGTTGACGTGGTGTTCCCAAACTATGTGGGAGGAAAATAGGAGCAACGGAGAGTGGTGTACTAGAGGTCCTTTTTTTCTTCTTTTTTTTTTTTTTATAATCTTATTTATTTATCCGTTTTAACGAAAGTAAGGCCGGGAGTCAGATCAGCTTTCGCCATGCAGACCCACACCTCCACCCCACCTTGTTCTCAAGGAGCCAGAAGAAAAACCTTGACCCCAGAAAGGCACACGCCAGCAGCCAGGTGCCTGCCCCTAAGAGCCCACGACTTTAACGCGGAGGGGTCTCACCTAGAGCCACCAACACCCAACCAGTCCTCGGTTTGAATGACTCCCCCGCAAGTCTCCCACACGGCTATCTACAAAAGGTAAAGACAGAAAGCCCAGAAACCCATCTTTCAAAGCAAGGAAAACCTCCATCCCAACAGTACACCCCCCACCGAACAAAGAAAAACAGAAACCAGAGTAACCCCAAACCAAAGGCCGAAGCCAGTCCCTCCCCTACAACGACCAGATACCAACCCAATCCGTGCCCCACGCTTGAGACAAACCAATGGCCAGGCCTTGCACATGAAGTCGAAAAAACAAATAGGTGCGCCATATAGTTGACATAAATGTATGTCTTGGGCATATAGCCCACAGTCACAAGCAGGTGAAACCGAAAGGAATGAGCACCCACTGTGAGCTGGAGTTATTGGCAGAACAAGAGCCCCAAGCCATCCGTCCGGGAGGGCCGAAGGGGCTTCCCAAAGCAGCAAAAGAGCAAGAGGTAGTAGAGTACCGGCCGACAGTAGTAAGGCACCAGCCGCGGCGACCGAAGAGAAAAAAGGGAGGAATGGCCCAAGGCCCCACTGCTGACCCAACCGAACCCAAACCTGCCTTCTTACCGCGTCTCTCATATAGTCCCTTGTTGTCCAAGAGATAGGGTCACTTAGTAGAAGGGATCCCACCTGCGGTAGGGAGGTGGAAGGGCAAGGTGAGGAAGCCAACCAAACTAGAACCAAACGACGAGGTGGGTATGGCCAAATCTCACCTCAAGACAGACCCCGAAGTTACTAGCCAACACGTTCCCCAACGGGGATCGTGTAAGTGGCGAGAAGGATGTCCACCACTGCCAGTGCCATCCGGAAGCGAAGAGAGGAAGCCGACCGTGCTAAAGCTAAGCGAGCTCCTATTCGCAAGACAGGACTACTGGGCGAGCCCAGATAACTCCCCCATCAAGCAGACAAGAGACAAGTGAGGCGAAAGCGGGAGGGGATGGAAGAGTTAACTGTGCCCCTAGGCAGGAACCATCGAGGGGGCAGAGGGGAGTGGGGGGGGCCCTTGATAGTTGACGTAGTGTTGCCAAACTGTGTGGGAGGAAAATAGGAGCGACGGAGCGTAGGCGTACTAGAGGTCTTTTTTTTTTTTTTATTATTATAATCTTATCTATTTATCTGTTTTAACGAAAGTAAGGCCAGGGGTCATATCAGCTCCTGCCATGTAGACCCGCACCTCCACCCCGCCTTGTTCTCAAGCAGCCAGAAGAAAAACCGTGACCCCAGAAAGGCTAACACCAGCTGCCAGGTGCCCAACCCTAAGGTCCCATGACTTGAGTGCTGACGGGTCTCTCCTAGAGCCACCAATACCCAACTAGTCCTCGGTTTAAAAAACTCCCCTGCAAGTCTCCCGCACGGCTATCTACAAAATGGTAAAGAGAGAAAGCCCAGAAACCTATCTTTCAAGGCAAGGAAAAACCCCCATCCGGACAGTACACCCCCCACCGAACAGAAGAAAACCTAAACCAGAGCAACCCCAAACCAAAGGCCGAAACCAATCCCTCGCCTACAACAACCAGATTCCAGCCCAACCTGTGCCGCGTAGTCATGACAAACCAATTGCCAGTCTTCGCCCGTGAAGTCAAAAAAACAAATAGGGGCGCCATATAAGTGACATAAATGTATGTCTTGGGCATATAGCACACGGTCGCAAGAAGGAGAAGCTAAAAGGAAAGAGCGCCCACTGTAGGCAGGAGGTATTGGCAGAAAGAGAGCCCCAAGCTGTTGGTCCGGGAGTGCCGAAGGGGCTGTCCGAAGCAACAAAAGAAGGAAAGGTAGTAGGGTACCAGCCGACAGTAGTAGAGTACCAGCCAACGCGACCGAAGAGAAAAAGGGAGGAAGGGCCAAAGCCCCAGTTCTGACCCAACCAACCAACCTAACCTAACTCCATATTACCGCTTCTCTCATGTAGTCCCTTGTTCTCCAAGAGAAAGCGTCACTTAGTGGAGGGGATCCCACCGGTGGCAGGAAGGTAGAAGGGCAAGGTGAGCAAGGCAACCAGACTTGAACTGAGCGACTAGGAGGGTATGGCCAAATCTCACCACGAGACAGACCCCGAAGTTACTAGCCAAGGTGTTCTCTAACGGGGATCGTGCAAGTGGAGAGTGGGACATCCACTACTTCCAGCGCCGTCCGGAAATGAAGAGAGGAAGCCGACCCTGCCAAAGCTATGCGAGCCCCTATTAGCAAGACAGGACTACTGGGCGAGCCCATATAACTCCCCCATCAAGCAGACAAGAGACAAGCGAGGCCAAAGCGGGAGAGGATGGAAGAGTTCACCATGCCCCTAGGGAGGAACCATTGAGGGGGCAGAGGGGAGTGGGGGGGCCCACGATAGTTGACGTGATGTTGCCAAACTATGTGGGAGGAAAATAGGAGCGACGGAGCGTGGTGTACTAGAGGTCCTTTTTTTTTATTTTTTTATAATCATTTAGTTACTTGTTTAAGGTACAAGAACATCGCATGCAGCGCTAGCTATGGCGTTAAGAAAACCCCTTCACCCCGGACCAAGAGAAAACAAGTACCTCCAAGACCCTCTGGTATGGGCCCAACCACACACACTCCAAGGGCGATCAACTCAGGTGCCCAGCCCACAGGCCTCACGACTTGAACGCGAAGGGGTCTCACCTAGAAGCCAACCAAAAGCCCAAGAAGATTCCTTGCCCGAAAGAAAACCCCACCCACTAACTACACCTAGCCAACAGCACGGAAACCAAACAAGCTAGGCAGGAAAGTATAAGGAAAAACTCCATCCCGTAAACTACAAGACCCATCAGGCCATAAAAGCAAACAACCACTGCCCACCGTACCACCAGATTTGCCGTTATTTAAAGAACCGCCCCCGAAGTGGGCGGCCAGCGATGAGCCCTAAGGCCGAGCGCCCCCAACCAGCTAAGCCACAGCAGTAGTACAATACCATGACCCACCAATCGAGAACAGAGGCCACGGTGCCAGGCCCAAGGAATGGATGTTTGACAGAGGAGATGCTGCCCAGCAGTAGGATGCCAGCCAAAGGGAGGAGGTAGTAGGGTACCAGCCAAGCAGGAAAGGCAGTAGGGTGCGAGCCGACGCGACCGAAGTGGAAAGTGGAGGTAGGGCTAAAGGCCCCAGTGCAAACCCGACCGTAGACAGAACCGACATACTACCGCATCTCTCATGTAGTCCCTTGTTCTCCCAGAGATAACATCACTTAGTGGAAGGGATCCCACCGGCGGCAGGAAGATGGAAGGGCGAGGTGAGAAAGGCAACCAAACTTGAACCGAGCAACTAGGAGGGTATGGTCAAATCTCACCGCGAGGCAGACCTTGTAGTTACTAGCCGTGGCGTTCCCCAACGGGGATTGTGCAAGTGGGGAGAAGGATGTCCACCACTGCCAGTGCCGTCCGGAAGCGAAGAGAGGAAGCCGACCATGCCAAAGCTAAGCGAGCCCCTATTAGCCAGACAGGACTACTGGGCGAGCCCATATAACTCCCCCATCAAGCAGACAAGAGACAAGCGAGGCCAAAGCGGGAGATGATGGTAGAGTTAACCGTGCCCCTAGGCAGGAACTATCGAGGGGGCAGAGGGGAGTGGGAGGGCCCATGATAGTTGATGTGGTGTTGCCAAACTATTTGGGAGGAAAATAGGAGCAACGGAGCATGGTGTACTAGAGGTCCCTAAACCTCGCTATTTATACAGACACCTCACTTCAACCCTAATCCTGTGTGACTCATACCTTCCCGTTACTATATCCTATAACCTATAGTCATGACTCTTGAGAAATCCTTAGTTGCCTCGTCTAGAGTCAACTGTCCAGCATACCTAAATCACTTATAATCCTTATAACAAGTTATGTATACTAAATGTATCACATGTGTCACTCTCATCACTTATAAGTATGAGTCATGTGCAAAAATTGTAACATCATATGACTCACAACTCTGAGTCATCGCATAACAATAAACTCCTATGACTTCGCAAACGCGAGTCATATGAAAACCTTCGTTCCATCTCTTTTATCTGTCTTATCACAATCTGATTTGTGACAAGTACCTGCAGATTAGCATTCTATGTCTGCCCCTATCCCTCTTATGATTGATAACTACAATCTCCATAAAGGCGGTGTAGACATTGCAGATCAATATTGTTACTTTTTTTACACAGTTAATTGCATGGCCGAATCGGCTTCTCTTATTTTTCGTTCAACCAGGACAGAAGAGAACACCAGTCATAAAGATTTCCGCCTAAATCTGCCGGACATATTTTTCAGCTATATACTAGGCCAAATGGCCGCCATAGATGGTATACAAGAAAGACTAACACAGTAATTTACAGCAAAATCTATGGGGTCAAAGGAATGTGCTCAATGCCGCTTACAGCTAAGGGCTGAGGGAAGGAAAGGTAAGCGGGCACCTTTGCCTTCATTTTCTTGCTCCTACTGTCTTCATCATTTATGCCCAAAATGTTTTTCAGGTCATCATATAGAATCGGGAATTGTTGTTTGAGAAATTTATAGTTGATCATTTCCCATTCACGTTACTATCACCACTTCTTGGCATACATTAGCGCGGCTACAAGTTTGACTGTGTCATCTGTCCAAGCGATATCTCTGAAGAAAGGTCACGTGCTGCGTAGGAGAATCTGGTATCCTGTGATTACTAATACGACATATGTCTTGGCACAGCTCTTTCTCATTCCTTTTGTTTGCCACTCACCCAAACCCTTTTCCTTCCTTCGCCCTCGACATAGTCACCCCCTCGACCCCCTCGACCCCCTCCCTCATTCTTCCTCTTCTCTCTATCCTTCTCTTCTCTGTTCAGTGCAGGTGTTGAACTGCGTCTTTATCCATCTACAGCCTCATCTCTCCTCCCCGCCCCTACAACGCTCCTATCCATCGTCATCACTGTGTTTGCCAGCCTTTTCTCTTTGTCTTTTCCCTCTCGTTAATATTTTCACTCCTGCCACGGTGGAAAAATCCGAAATCTGCTTTCAGATTATCAGCGGAAATCAGCCGGGTTGCTCACGATAAGGTCTCGTTCGACAGTCAACAGAACTGAAAACACCAGCCAATGAGACTCAACCTAGTTGGCCTGCCCTATACCGCGTCGTGAAAACGGCAATTCTTCTCAGGAGCGCTACAGGGGTGCCGGAGATAGTGGATCTCAAGGGCTCTCACAGTGCGCTAGATTACCATTATTGATGGTATGATTATATGGCTCGCTTACTTTGTTGCTGTGCTAATGCTTTCGATAACTAGTCCGAGTAATCACCCACCGCATCCTGTTCGCCCCTTGGCTGGTAGATTCGGAACCATGGCCAACCAACTCGACCCGCACCACTTGGTGGCTCTGATGTGCTAGGAATTCAGGAGTGGGCAAGATGGTTCTACTCGCCGCTTGGACCCTCCCTCTGACCTCACATCCGATATCGTCGACCACCATAAAACAAACGTTCGCACCCGCCCAGTCATGGATGCCCTTGCCCACATATCTGTTTCTCAGCCAAATTCTCAGGTCGTTGCAATAGCTCTGCAGTTGAAACACGGTACCAAAGAAATTCGCTTAACGATCGCTGAGAACGAAGACGTTGGGGATAGCCTTGTTAACCATCTCTACAATATATGGGGAAAGTTGCAGTCTTTATCAGACGAGTACGCGAGGCAGAGAGCTGAGGGAAGGTATGGGAACCAGGGGACCGAGGAATTGGATGAGGACCCGATTCCGTCACCAACAATCCCCTCGGATGTGGGACAGCCTTTGAGGATAGAGATATTTCGCGAGGTATACCAGTACTGCCTGGAAAAGCACATGAAGCGGGTGGATAAGTGGTGGGAACGTCTTTCTAATTTCATGGACGAGTTGTACGAACGCCGTAGGGGCGTCGGCCTAGGAAGGTTTGAGCAGGACCTGTCCAAAGCTGTGATTACGTTGGCGTCGGCACTAAGGCTAGTTTTCAAGCTCTCTAAAAGGCAACTCACAAATGATGAATGGGAAGAACTATATTGGCAAAGCATGAATTCTAATTACAAGGCAAAACTTCTGCTTGCAGATAGCCACGGGCTCGGCTGCAAGAGGTTGGCCCGGGAGTTAAAAGGTATGCTTCTTCTGTTTCCGATTTCATTCACTGTTCTAGCCTTTAACCTAACTTCGCTTCTGTACCAGGCGACGATCCCAGAGACCCCTTCCCACTTCAACGCGCTCTTGAGAAACTGATTTCGTTACCCCGCCACATTCAATCTCTCTTTGGATTTGCCCATTCTCCCCGCCTCCGGCCCGCCTTGCAATACCGCATGATGATTTGTGCTGTCCTGGGCCGGGCTCAAAACGTAAAATTACCTGCATCGCAGAATGAGTGGAAGTCCTTTTTGAAGGTTGCAAGTGGTGAGGAAGGCGCGTGGCAGGAGGATGATGCAAGGAAGCTATTTAAAAGGTTTGGGTCGCGAGAACGGGAGTGCCCAGTCCACTGCGAATGTGGGCTTATTCAGTACCTCCAAACTAAACATGGTGATTCATGGGACAATGTCCCTGCGTTTAGCTACATTGGAGTCTCCAAGCTATGCTGCAGTGCCTGCCGCGTCTGGATAGAAGCCTTCAACGAGCTGCGGGGACCAAGGTTTTATACACGAGGCTCGCATGGAAAATGGTATTTTCCTTGGGGGATGCCCATGGCGGAGGGGCCCTTGAAGGAGAAGATGAGAGAAAAGGTTTTGAATGAATACATCACGCGGCTAGTGGATAAGGGGAAGATTGTGAGAGCAGGCTCGAATAGCAGTGGCGCGATCTCATCTGGGGCAGAGGACAATATAGGTGGTGATCACAGACAAAGCGCTGATGCTAGGGTTGACGCAGCAGTGCAAGAGTCCGGGGGAGACCCGCAGGGATATCTTAAGGCCATTGCCCAAGAGAGGAGATCGGCGACATGAGCCAGGGCTGGGTGATATTTGGGAAATGCTGGGATAAATAGATAGCATAGGAGGGGAGGTTTGATTTTGTTAGGTCGGTTCGCTGTACTCCCCCGCTCATTGACTCCCCTCCTGTATTTCAGTGGTTTGGCGACAAGGTGACCCTTTTTTTTTCTTTTTTACTCTCCCTTGGTTTTGTGGGTGGAATTTGAGAACATCTAGAAACTGGTTACCGTATGCACTTGTCTGCGCATTCTATTGCCTGCTTTATTACCTTGTGGTCTAGTAGTCGGTTTGAGCTGGCATTCCTTGGTAGTTCTTGGCGTCTATTGTGCTCCATTACTTGATTTGCCAATCTGGGCAATTTCTTGGCTGTATACCCTTTTTTCCTCTTAATATGAAAGCTTGACTATTTTCCATCTGTGGTTAGTGTTATCCTTGAGCTTGATAAAATTATGTTTACAGTTTTTTGCTTCCTTTTCTATACTCTGGTTTTCCTTGCTACCCCAACATCTGTATTGATCCTTTGGTTAGTCAGTCGGGTGGAGTTTCTGTCACCCTGCATGCCATTTATCCCTCAGTTCCATTCTTTCCTCATGCCACTAAATGAGTATAAATTTCTGGCCATGTAGACCTATGTGCTTCTCATCCAGTACAGTTGTAGGAAATACCTGGAATGTGTTCACAAGGTGCTAGTCACGTTATTAGTAATAGGTATGATACTTGGCATTTGGCCTGCTCTTCCAGAGAGGAGGCGAGAGCTGAGAACTAAAGAAGGCCTCAAAGGTGTATTGAGGAACAAAGAAGTAACCATTCAACCAAGTATATTGAAATACTGTCTGTCGAAGTCTGCCTTTTCCATTGTGGAATCAGGTGGCCTTTAAATACACAAATCTGTTCATATCTAGCATGAACAAAACTAATCAAAAATATCAAGCGATACTCTTTGGTAAAGCTATTTAAGTATCAAACAATACTTTAAACAAACCAAGTATCAAAGTGATACTTACAACAAACCAAGTATTAAAGTAATACTTAAAACAAAATATAAAACAAAACCAATAACAGAGTACCCGTACTGGTTACAATACTATTGACCTAAATACTCAGTATTGATTATCCTACAATGACTGTCCTATCTGATAGCAAACAACCAATTTGCTCCTTCATTTGTATGTTATTGGGATGTCCAGTGACAGATAATGAGTGATACAAAACACAGAGCTGAGATTATCAAAATAAATCACACAGTATTAAGAAACTGGAGAGAACTTGCATTTATTTTAAGGGAAGTAGGTGGACAGTTAGGGTAGGCTTGCGAGATAAACAAAAGAAGACCTATTTGGTTGTCCTAATTGTGCTGATAGAATTTGACTTGCAATACGATATGAACTGCACTGGCAGAACTCTGTTACCATAGTCTGGTATCTTCACGAAGTCTCGTAGCAGACTTACTTCAACCAGACTCCAAAACCATAGAGGAAAATTCTGCACTCTTGGCCCTCCTGGAACTAAATAGCGGTATGAAGATAAAATCCGTGTCATTTAATTTAGAGGCAAACAGGGCTCCAAAGTCCTTGTACTCTAATACACTAGATTAGCTGTGGTTGTGTATTTACTCTTTCCAGATAACAAGTACTTGTCACCTGCTAAAGGTATCCAAAAACGCTTGCCCTTAGCTCAAATATCTAATCTAGACATTCAGAGACTCAACTTTAATCTCCTCTCTACTCACTCCTATTTTCCTCGAATACGTGTACCCGCTGATATTTTGCAGGAGCTTAATGTGTCAACTATTTAAATAACATGTAATGATATGGAGTAATATTCAGTAAACAGCCACAATTCCTGCCAGCTAGCTGGGCTGTTTGATACACGTTACATGAATAAGCCACTTGGAGCCAACTGTACACAAGGTCAGAGCCTGTAGAGAATACACTCTAATGGTAGCTCATTTATCATAATTCTAAGAATACAAAGTACAAACCTTACAGTAGCGTCTCCATACCGGTTACCAGTGGGGGCCTCTGAAAGCACAACAAAACCCAGAGAAACACCCTGGCACAATGGGAGACCAAGTTCTGATTTGTGATCTGAACCCTCACCTACTGCAAGGTGAGTTTCTGGGATCCCTCCAAAGTGATGCCGGTCCTTTAGTACCCCTCAGCCGATGCTCCTACATCAGACAATGATAACCATGAATTAACCTGAGGTGAAATAAAGACCAAGATAAAATAGATATTACTAGGCCAGTATGTTAAATAAGTACTGTATCTTGCTAACCGAATCTGTGCAGTAACCAAAAATGGATTATAGATCACGGGATGAGTATTTTAAATTCAGGAGGTGCTTACCTAATCTGGGTACTAACCAATAACAGGTGAACTACTACAAGGTGAGTATATTAGACCACTATTCAGCCAACAAATCCCAAGATCCAATTGGTCATTCATCCTGCTTCTTAAGATGACTAGCAGTTTTCTATTGTCTTAGTAAACCTGTGTAAAAGGAGCTCTTTTCCTAATCCTGATATAATGTATCCAACCAGGTTATTAACTATCCTGCCGAGTTTAACCCCAATCATACAACTCTATTGTGCCACTTTACCCTTATTACAACTCAATCATGCCTAATACAAAAACTCAAGTGAGAAAGTCTGTCATTAATGCGAGTGCATGAGTCTCATGAATACAATTTCCCATCTCAAAACACACATGAAGGCAACCTATCGTAGGGTTGCCTGGCTATTTGATGTAAACAAGGGAATGTTAAAGAATCAGTTTGAAGGACTCACTAAAGCCTACAAACAAGTGCTTGTGAGTCAGGACAAGTACGATTCAGATAAGAAGGAAAGAATAGTGTAATGGGTGATCAAGCCGGATAATATGGGTGTTCCCCCAAGATGCCACCATGTGGAGAAGATGATGCGAGTGACTTTGACAAGATAAGGTTATCTCAACAATATTGGTCATCGAGATATTGGAAAGTACCTGATTTAACACTTTGTTAGTTACCATCTAGCTATTAGGCAGAGATAATCTGATAGACTTCAGAGTTGGCTAGGCCAATCGAGATTTATTTCATTAAAAGGAGATTGTCTAGGAAGGCTCGACTTTACTCATTTCGTTTATAACTAGTACGAGTAAAGTAAAATTGGTAAAGTGAGATAGAATCATAAAAACAATATTATATTGTTAAGGTCTCTTCTCCGTTGCTTGATGATGTCTAAAGCTTGCAAGATACTTGGATATTTATATTCCGCATCTGAGTGTTCACGGACTATATCTAATTACTATACAATAATGTATCTCTCTAATCATAGCTTCGCAATATTGGATATTCTTCAGAAGTGCGAATACCTAGAGACCCTGGGAATCACCACACCCTCTTCAGTAATAGTAGAGTTAACTGGGAATCATGCCAGTCCCAATAGTAATTCTCTGATTGTCAGAGTCTTTAGAATTATGGCATAGTTCTCAAGTTGAACTCAGTTTGCCCCAATTGTCTCCGCCATTAATAAAATGATGAGTTTCATATCTGAGTTGTATAGGTGAAGGTAGTCATGCTCACAACCTTCCTGAATCGGCTAGTTTTGGATCTTCATGACACCTTACCCAACCAATAAATATTTCTCAGAGGACTCTCCACTAATTCACAGGAAGTTATTCTCCTGGGTTGACAGATAATTGCTTGGTTGGCAATTCTTGGTTGCTCTGGGTAATAGGATTTTGATTGCCATTCTAGCATTGGGAATTATTCATGCAACTACAACTTACTTTAAAACCTGGTTGCAACAATCCGTGAAGTCAATTAGCTTCTAAAGTAGTGTTCTTTGGAGTTCTAGACTCTTCTGGTTATTTTAAGGTGAGTGCAAATGTAGTGGTTTCTCGTCGGATCCTATATCATTCGATACCCTCTCATTGTCCACAGATGTCCTGTTACTTTCAGCCCATGCCAAAGACCTCACATGTTTGAAGCCTAGTGACCCTCTGAGTAATTGGTGGGTTTACTCCATTTCATTTCCCAGACCTAACCAAAGGTCCCCTTTCATATATCCTATAAATAAGGTCTAGTTGGAAGGACAGCGGTGACCTATACAGTGTTACCTTGACACCTTCAGTTCTGAGGCACTATAGTCACAGGATGCAACTGAGATTCATATATATAATGACGTGTGGGCCTGTAAGGTGGCAGGGGGGTGGTGTACGAAATCAGAGATTCCAATTCCAGATGTGGTTACCCTACTTAGGGTAGTTCCTATGTGTCAGATCCTGGTATTCCTAACACCAGAGGTCCCAGCATGCTTTTCAAATACGATAAATCACGAACGAGCATGTGCGAGTGATCCATTTATTTTTAATTATTTTTTTAATCACCTGAGTGAGAGGTATACAGTCAGTACCATGTAAAGCCACCAAATACCTGGAATTTCATTGGAAAAGGCTTTCTGCTTGGGATTGCAAGGAAGGAACAAGTGCTCTGTTGTTCTGATAGAAAGAATCCTGATAGTATATAGGAGGGAAGTTAGGAATGGATCACAGTTATTGAGAGCATTGCAGCTACTGGCTTGGCAATACTGCCTTTTGTTATTTACAAAGATTAAGTCCAGTACATGGGCTGGCATGAGTCCGAGGAGAGAGGAGAGGCAGTTTTTACTCTCTCTTCCACAGGCTGGTCTTGTAACTATTACAGGTACGGGGTTATTGGTTTCGTTTTATGTTTTGTTTTAAGTATCGCTTTGATACTTGGTTTATTTTAAGTATCATTTAGTACTAGGTTTTGTTTTATATTTTGTTTTAAGTATCGCTTTGATACTTGGTTTGTTTTAAGTATCGTTTGATACTTGGTTTTGTTTTATGTTTTGCTTTCAGTATCGCTTTGATACTTGGTTTTGTTTTATAGTTTGTTTTAAGTATAGTTTTACTACTTAAATAGTTTTACCAAGGTGTATTGCTTGATACCTTTGATTAGTTTCATTCATGCTAGACATAAACAGATTTTTGTATTTAAAGATTGCCTAATTCTGTGATGGAAGAGGCAGACTTCGACAGATAGTAGCTCCATATACTTGGTTGAACAGTTACTTCTTTGTTTTCTCAGTGCACCCTTAAAGCCTCCTTTTGTTCTTAGTTCTCGCCTCTTCTCTCGTAGAGCAGGCCACCTGCCAACTATTGTACCTATTACCAATAACATGATTAGCATCTTACGAACATGTTACATGTCTAATGATCTTCTAGGTTGATAATGGTTAAAGAAGTCCTTTTATCCTAGTACCTACTCTATCAATTGTTCCGGGTACAGCCTACTCCTATTTGATTGTCATGGATTACATTAACATTTGAGTTTGTTGAATTTGGTCTTGAGCATTGGATTAGCCTTTTCTGCCTCCCCTCCTACTCCACACATCTTCTTCAACCCCTTGATATTGGGGTATTTTCTCATCTTCAGTGGTATTTTAGCTAAGAGGTTAATCAATAGAGTCAGAATCATGGCCCGTATGCCCATCTTCACAAAGGAGACTTTATCCAATGCTTCCGAGTACCTAGGAGCAGGTACTGACATCTTCAAGCATTCTTGCAGCATTTCGAGGGGTAGATATCTGGCGCATAAGCCGCCTATGCATTCTTCGAAATCCTACCCTTCAGATTACTGACTGAGCTGCTGAAGCACCTCACTATTCTCCAATACATATGGCTGAGGTTGGTAAGATAGTCAGGCTAGAAGCTCAGGCTCTGCATTCTCAGGAAATTGATAAAATTAAAGCTACAGTTATGGAAATAGCTTTGATTGACTGGAAAGGCTTAGCCTCTGCCATTGTGAATGCGGAACTCCTCAAGTAAGTGAAGTAGAAGCGACAGGCAAGCAAGACAGACCAGCGATCATCAGTAAAGCCCCTATTATTGGCCTCTGTAAGCTTACACGGCTAAAAAAAAAAGCTAGCTAATGAGGTAAAACAAAAGAAAAGACAAAAGAAGAAGTTGAAAATCAGGTTGCCTACTACTGCAACCAGGAGGACAGGCCCTACAAAAAAAGGTTCAGTTTTGAGCCAAACTGGTAGAAAGATTCTGGAGGACGAACACACACCTGCTCTTCTCCAGAATCAGTCAATTTACAATATACGACAACCTCTTGTTAAGAGCCACCACCCTCACCCTCTCCTTGAAATCTCCTCAAATGAATTTGGAGATCCTGACTCCTCTACATAAGCCTTTCATGATCTGAATTCTCATCTTTAAGTTCTGCTCTCCCATTACTGTTCTTTCTTATTTTTTTTCTCTTGTTTATGATTTTTACATAATTTTTTTTTCTTTTTACTTTTTACTTTTTCAGTTTTGAAATAATTTTTCTATTTTACTAGCTTATTTATATCAATTTGATTTTGCTTGGTCTTATCATCTTTTGTTTTGGTAACTTTCTTCACACAGTTTGTAATATGGTTAACACTGGTTGTTTTATGGTGGTCAAACTCCACAGGATGGTCAAGAACCCAGTTGGGTACTTTATGTACACCCTCCTTGGTACTAATTCTCAGTTACTGCCAGATGCAGTTGTCACTACAGTATCTTCCTCGTATCTGGCGGGTACATGGGATACTAGTACTTGTACAAGAGTGAAAATGAGGGCCCTAGATGATTCAATAGTGCCCAGTAAATGGCACTAAGGTTGTGTTCCTGAGGGTCCTGAGTGTCCAGAATCGTGATGTATTTCCGAAGCCATAATTTCTGTTTGAGACTACCTTATCCCTTTGCCCATTTTCAAGCACTGGCATTAAGGCTGTACTTGGGATTGCATGAAAGTGATTAATATTTTGTAGCACATCTGGCATCAGATGTTGGTTTGTTCAAAAGTACCAGTGCATATCCATCTACTATTTCTTTCTCCTATCTTCCTATACTAACAAATGAAAGACTTTCTTCTCAAAAAATCTCCCCGCTCCCCCGCTCCCCCACTCCTACACACCCAACTCCCCACCTGTAATAATATATAATCTCCTACAATAAAGTCTGATCCTTTACCATCATAGTCCCTCCCCTCCTAATAGCTTCCATACCTTTAAAGTCCTTCTAGTAATAAACAACAACAGGTAACAACTCTAGGTTATCGAGGATGGATAATGATAGTGAGCAAGTGAGTGAATGGCTGGGTGATAGTACAAGTAATAGTGTGCGAGCAATAGTGTGCTAGTAAATTGCTATGTCATGAATATGGCTTAGTAAGGAAAAGGTTGTCACATGACTCATGATTATAAGACATAGGTATGTTGTTGTTTTACACATATGACTCATTTGAGTCATATGACTTATTACGTTATGATTGGTTATATTTGACACATGATTCAATTATGAGTCATGGGACATGTGCCTGGTGAGTGTGCCTTGCAAGTATGCCTTGTGGGTATGCCTTGTGCATATGATTTATATTTCGCACTTGACTTCATTATAAGGTTATGGATTTCAAACATGTTACCACTTGGGGTCATATGACTTCTTTATTCTACCACAATTGGTTTATGAGTTTTCGCATAGGACCTTGCTATGAGGACATAGATTTTACACATGTGACCCACTTTGGTTGTATGACTAGTTGTTATAATTTGGTTTTGCGCATGTGACTACTGTGGGCCACATGACTTAGGCTGGAAAGAATGCTAGATAAGGAGGCTGGTATTGCCAAGGAGGATATATTCTTCACGCTTTGTTCTAAGTACTTTTCCTCCTTCTTTTATCCTGTATTAAAATGTGAAGGTTCAACATCGATCCATTCAGAGCCTTTGATTTCTATCTCCCGATAGGCTTCAAGTGTTTAACTTCGATCATCTTTTAAGGGTGTCAGAGTTACACCTCCTCCTACATTTGCTGGAGGTTCTTTGTTCCTTTCACTTATCCTTTTGGTTGCTCACTACAGTCACCTCCTCGTAGTTGCAATGGCTAAGCGAGCCTCCGCCCCATCTGCCACATTCACTTTATGTTTATCGGCGGTTTTGTCTTGTGCTATCAAGAAGAACTTTACTCTTGAGGCTGAAGTCTCTCACCTTTGGCATCACATCCCTGTCCTCTCTTAGTGACTTTATCGCAGGGAGAAGGAAACATCTACCTTGTTGGCTGTCCTGGCCTCAGAATGCAATTCTGTTCACAGCTTGGTTACGATTTTGGTAGCTGAAGCTCCTATGGTTATCTCCTCTTAGCCTGTCCCCTCCGTCATTTCGGTTACTAAGGTGGTCTCAGTTGGGAGGGGTGGACTAGACCATGAGAATTCTCAGAGTCCAGTAGGAGAGCTCCCGTAGGGGAATATTGCACCACCGATTGTCCCAGCCCCTCCTGCAGCTTCGGCTGTAGGTAGTGGCATGGGTAGACCAGTTCCTGATTTGTCAGATTCAGTTGAAGTGCTTACTCCTAGTGTGGATGGAGTGGGTCCTGGTGTGGTGATACCAACTACAGTGGTAGCACCCCTTTCAGGAAAACAGGTACCTGAGTTCTCTGTTGCTGAGCCTATGGCGGATAAGGGTAATGCCTCTGGTGGCGTCCCTCCTGTAGCAGTAGGTGGTGATGTGGGTAGCCCATCTACTACTGTTGTTAGACCTGCACCTGGGGGTAGGAAGAGGAAGAGAAACAAGAAGTGCCAGGTCAAATAAGACTAGATCTCACCCGTGCCACTTATCCCTGACTCGGAAGGGTCATCACCTGTGGCAGTTTACTATCGCAAACTAATACCAAGAAGTCTGCAGCAGGTTTGCCACCTCCGGAGGAAGTTGAGGAGTTGGAGAAAGACATAAATTCTCTGGTGTGTTCGGCCAGGTATCAACCGCTCCTGGAATATGTTATCGTTTCTGCCTCCACTGAGGTTTTTGGGTTGTACCGCTACTGTAGTACCCTACGGATTATCTACGATGGTTCATACCCCCTCAGCTAGAGAGCCCTCATCCTGTAAGTTGGCTTTCTCTTGGGTCTATGCACTGGGGTTTTGGGTGTTTCTTTTGTTTAATGGTTGTGGGTATGTGACACGGTGATCAGCAGGGTGTCCTGAGATCCTTGAGTGAGAACACTCTGGCAGGTTTCTATTGTGGAGGGGGTTATCACGGGGTCACAAAAATACCTTCGTATGGATATATAGATACATGTATATTTTCTTCCTTTGATATTTCTTAGACCTTTTGGACTACGTTACTAATACAGGCTTGGGGAATGCTTACAGTGATGACTTGTAGAGATATTGGCCATAGGATCATCAGAAGTATAAAAGATATGAAGTACAAGAATGTTTTATTCGTATAAAGTACTAAATACCGAATTTACTTAGAACATTCACTTTAGTTTATTTTATACTGGTACCACTGACTCCAGCATATGACAATTCCCTGTTGGCATAGGGTTAGCTGAAGCCAGAATGACCACAAACTACAAACTAACCAAACCTCCAGCCCCAGACCTGCAACATGTCTACAGCAGGCCCAAACATGAACACTAAATACAAGACTATCCATTGTAAAGAAAGTCCTACAAGTGCCAAGGCCTGAGGTTCCTCTTGTATAGAACTAACTGCAGATGTGCTAGCAAGTAGGCATCGCTCCCCACTGCAGAGTACAAAGGGAAAATGCCAGAATACCAAGGTGTGTAGATGACAGGCGAGAATCAGGCAAAAGTCAAAAGTAGAAGTGATGTCCAACCAAGGCAAGTTCCCCGTACAAAAAACAAAATTTAAAAATCACTACCACCTAGGCTATATACCATTCCACAGCCAGGTCCACCACAAAATAAAACTAATAACAATTTAACACTTGAGGTGGCACTATTGTAGGGACAAGGAGATGAACATATCCATCTCTTGGACCTATATGGCAGGCCGTTCACCTTATGAACCCATTTTGCCAGTTACCTCTGCAGACTTACCATTGTGGATGACCAGTACCCCTTGCCTGTAACCCAAACAAATACCCCAAACAAAGAAAAAAACATGGAGATGGTAACAGACCGATAATGGCCAGTGGGGCCCATCTGCCACATAAGGTACCCTGCCCTTTCCTGCCTTTACTTGCACAGAACCAAGAAAATCAAACAAACCCCACA
>NW_003298755.1:944087-956357 GCF_000151645.1 Tuber melanosporum
CAGGTGGTCGCAACCCACTCTCAGCACAGGCAGCCATTAGCTAGCAGTTCCACAAGGAAGCTTTACAGTACTCTGCCGCTTAACCTTAACAGTGCAGGTAGAGCAGAAAAAACAACACTTAATTAGATCCAGCCCAACTTAGAGCAAGTCTAACCAGTGATCGCAGTTGCCTCTCTCCCCCCAACCAGACCTACAAGCTCCACACACCAGATGCCACGGATCCCATCCCACCACCTCAGCACCTCAGTCAGGTCAACCATCTGCCAGCCATAAGAAGGCCTATACTTGTAGCTCTAGGGTAGCCACTGGTCATATCCATGCAGACAGAGTACCAACTGCGACAATGCATAGCCAAGAAGGGCTCAAGGGCGTGGCCAGTAACCACACTGATGGCAACACCAGCACCTGAGAGGTGCCAGTGAGGACCAGACTGTCCAGCCCCACCAAGATGAAGCCTAAGCGAGCCATGAAAAAGAACTCTGTAGCTACCCACAGGCAGCAATTACAACCATCCCAACGGCCAGAAGACAACATGAGGATGGTGCGCTAGCTGGCACTCCAGAAAGGAGGGTTTCAAGGCAGAAAATGAGACAAACAGAAGGTAGGTCCCACTTGTAATGTGTGTGACCACCAACAAACATCAGCAACCACACTGACCCTATACATACCCAAGATGTGGCCCAGCAACCAATCACCCCAGACCACCACGGGCAGCTAAAGTACCACCCTTGGAGGTGAAAATGTTCAGTGTCAAAGACATCTCCATGTAGGAGTAAGCAGGAGATGCCAGACTGAACCACAGTAGATGTCACTTGAATCATGATAGAGAGAACTGTGATAAATAAGATTGTATTGTTCAGATGCTGCAGATAGATGGACAAAGGGTGGGGCCTTTGAGGCCCTCATTCCTTGACGATTGATGCAGCTAGTTTAACATCTTGAAGTATGGCAAGATCTTCAGTCCATCCCAAGGGTATTTTGCATCGGGAGAACTTGAAGACTCCTTTAAAACCTAACCAGAAATATGAGCTGGCCCAGTGAACATTGCTGGTATTTCAGCCTACAGCGATATCCTAATCCTCCAATCTCAGAAGGCGAAACTCTTCAAGTAGAAGATAGATTGAGAAGCAGAAGAGCATTTTACTGAAGGAGAGCATGTAGTCACCCAAGATCTGATGGCCAGAAGCGAAATTTTGGCGATAATCAAAAGGCAACTCGTAGGCGAAAACTAGTAGCTACAACACAACCATTGATACAGTCAGAACTCAAGACCAGAGACCCCAGGAACTACTGAGAGAAGTCAAAGATCTCCAATGTAATCCAAGACAGTGAAGAGCATTGTGGGTAAGAAAGGAATACTACCTTAGTGGAGCACAGAGAGAAGTAAGGAAATTACTTGGAACAAGTACTGAAGAGCCTATCCTCAGCGGCAGTACAGGCCTCCTTGTGTAGTGCTCTTCTGGCCAACCCCAACCCTGATGACTCATAATTATGAAACATGTGAAATGCTTATGAAGAAGCCATATACATAAAACCTATAACTCGTAATCTAGACATATGCGAACTAGAACTAATCATAATATAAGTAAGTCATATGACTCACATGAGTCTTATGCATGACACACAAGATTTATAATCTACTCATGTGGGAAACGTAAGAAATTATAAGATAAACTAATCAGATGAGTTGAGTGAGTTATATGCATGAGGCCTATGACTCAGAATCAAGTGATGTACAAAATCCTGCCATATCGATGAATGATTTGAACACTGAATATTGTTTCACCTGACAAACAATCTAGTAACTTCCCATGAAGTCTGGCTTAACAAGTTACTTTCCTGGTAGGGTATCTTGCCTTCATAATAGGTTAGCTCATGCCCCAAGGCAAGGTACCTCTAGTCTAAAGGTAGGATAACAGCACCCTGAGTTTCCTGACACAGCATAGTAACTCTAGCGGAACTTACTGTCAAGCAATTTAGGGTAACTCTGAGATTAACTCATGGGGTTACTATCCCTAGTAGCATGACCACCACTCCTTACCAGCACCTATAGACCTCTTAGTCTGACATAGCATGTCCAACCGAGCTACCTAACTGACAGTACCTCTATTTGGTAGACTCTGGTCTACCACCATCCATACCGCGGTGGTCTCTTAACACCGGTATCAGTATAGATTTGGCTCTCAGTAATAGTACTCTATGGTGTCGCATTAAACTAATGTAGACTATGCCACATACTTATTGGCGCATAATTTACAGCAGACTATTCACATCTTTGACAATTCCATCATCTAGTATAGTGCAAAATTCATCCACACTTTCTACCCAAATTGGTACTGCTGCTAATATCAGAAGCACAAGTGTAACTTGCGAATCTATTACGCTACAACATTAGCATATGGGGCCCAATATTGTTTTACAGTGGAATACAACATCAGGGCCAGAGGCAGCCATAATATAACAAGCTAAGACTCTAATTCTCCAGTACACACCTTTTGTTGACCTGCTCCCGCTTGTGGTCAATGTGACTTGTAGGTAAATTGGGATTAGCTTCAGGTGCGCGCTAGTTGAGATTTTAAATTCATGACTCCCTGAACCATAACAGGAAATGGTAAAAATAGTAAGTGTACACAGTGAAAATGAGAGATGGCACAACCACACATGCAGTACTAACTGGGAAAGAGTGCAGTTTCTCCAACAGGTTAACTATTAAATTCTCAAATTATATAATCTCCCAGAAGGTTATCCAACTACTCTTGCGTACAGGATGGACTACATTCTGGAAGATGATAAATCTGTGTGCACCCCACAGGTGTACAAGGTTGGCACCCAGTTGACAAGATGGCCCATTGCCAAAATGACTAGAGTTGATTGAACTCTGTGCAGGATATTCTATTACAATTCCTGGCATGTGAGATTGCCAAGGCCATGTGGGGAAAGTACTTTGAAGGCCATAGGATATGGGAGATTGCCCAACAGGATTTTCCTAGATGAATCAATGGCTTGATACATTACCTAACAAGTGCAATATTGTGCCATACCCTATGGGCATGCCAAAGTGGAGTAATTAAGAATCTGAGTAACTTCAGGTATGAGACAGCTGGAGGTTAGTCTCCTATAAACAAGACATTTTATTTGCAACTAAAATAACTCACGTGATATCAGACCGCCTTGCCAGGCAGAGAGCAATGTAGGCAGATTCTGCGAGTGAGGTGCGCCTCATGATTCTGGAGAAGACCCTGCAAACCACCAGGGCAAAGGTGAAAATCATATCCAGAAAGCAAAAAGATTATTCCCTGGAGTCCACAGAAAGTTGGGCACCAGTAGCTCAAGATTTATGCAGAACAACCTCTAGCCCAGCTCTGTGACATCTAATAACTATACGATCTGACGCTCAAGTTCTGCCTATAGTAGACCTAGTTAGGCACCAGCACATCCCAGGCGATTCTGTGGAAACAGACCTTTCATTAGATTTTCCCATGACCTCGGCTGCAAGCCTACCCCGCTTTCTGTATTCTGATTCCAGAAGTCTGAATGGCTTATATGTGGCTACCTAAGGATGGGCAGAAGACAACATTTCAAGCCCTACTTAATCACAATACCTCAAAATTAGCTTTGACAATATGGAGGAATGGGGAGCCAGCATGACTGTGAGTATTAGTGAGGCTACTGAGGGTGTAATGGGGTATAAAGTAGCAAGAATTGATTGAATTTGATTTTCTGTAATGAGATGTGCCACAATGGCAGGTGTATAGGAAATGACATTTACAATATGAGAATATAAGAACAGGTTAGTACAATGTACAAGGGTGTCCGGGTAATTGGAAAGTAGAACCATCATTGGCAGAAACTTTGGAACAATAGACAACAATAGAAACAATATAGGAATAGCATGGTAGATCGTTTATAGAGGTTAGATAGTATCAGGACCATCAAAATATTGAGTAATAGTATCGAGAGAGAAACCAGAATGCCTTGATTGTATTAGAAAGTTTTATAAATAAAGTTAAAACTTATGGCACAGGGAGTATATAAGAAAAACCATCTGGGCATTCATGGTGGAAAAGAGCTCAAGAGTATACTAAGTGTAAAGAGCAAGGCCTAACTGATATTACAGGTGTGGATTGAACATCAGGAAAGATTGTGACTGGATTAGATGTCGAGCAAAATAAAACATTTTGTTCAGGCATTACTCAGTGGTAACTGCAAAAGGTATGCCATGGTGAGGCCACTAGCATGGACTACCAGATATGCCACAGGTACCATGAGAGTTCACCAAATACTGTCAAGGGGTTGAGTATACAAGGGTCTGTGTCAGGATAGAGGTTGGAGGAGGGACATTAAATGATGGAAGACAAGACATGACATCCTGCTGATGTCGTGTCCTGATTCACAATTAGCTTTTGGACCATCATGTGCACCAAGAACAGAGCAAGCCCAAGGAAGGAGAATAAATTTCAATGATGCTGTTGAAACCCGATGCAGTGCTTCACTTATCAAAGCTAGTAGATCATAAGCTTTCTTTAATACTGCATTCAAGCCACTGTAATCAATATATAGCCTTAATCATCTATCTTATTTCTTGACAAAAAGGATAAGTGCTCCAGTTAATAATAATAATAGTCATACACTATTTCTCTCCAAGTTCCTTAACAGATACTCTCAGAGTGTGTTATGTTCTTCTCTATTTAGTATGTATAGTTTGATAAAAGGTGACGTTATTTCTTGTTTGAGTTCAATCATGTAGTCTACTTCTCATTGTGGTGGTTCTTTCATTTGTACTTTTTCCCCAAAGATATTGAGGAACCTAAGATACTCTTCTGATATCTGTTGTTGTAATCTCTTATTTCTACTCTCCTGTTTCTTGAATACAACTCTGTACTTATTGTTGTAGCAGTCAGAGTACGCTTCTTATCCTCTAATTTGAGAATCCTTGTGGCTTCTCTATTCTTATACATTCATTTGAATACATTTTTGGTAGTAAATGCTATCATTGGACCTGTAGTTTATTTGTCTGTACTGCTGAATCTGCCCCCTCCCAATTCTGTTTTCTTAATTCCTTGTACAGTTGTGTCCGGAATGTAATGATACCGCTCTACAGCAACCGCAACCACTACCATTGATGAAATCAACCATAGAAGAAATGCAAGTAGTAACTCAATTAAAAGAAAACTGAAAGTAGATACAATAAGCTTTCAAAAAATCCTACTACCACTTTGTATGACCTCCTTCTGTATCCAATTCAGCCTGAATTCTCTCTGGCATCCTAACTATCCAGCCATCCAATGTCTCTTGAGGAATTAAATCCCACTCTTTCTTTGCTACCAGAAATAATTCAGCAGTACTGTGGGACCTTTTTTCCAACCTGCAGAATCACTTTCTGAGGGCTCTTTTGAGAAGTTCCCAAGAATTCTCAATTGGATTGAGATCTGGGGAGTTGGGTGGCCAAGGCAAGTTCTGATAACCAGAGTCTGGGTACAATTTCTGATTTTCTGCACTACCATACCATGAGGCATTATCTGCAGCTAGGTAGATGTCTTTAGAAGATCTATCAAGACCTTCTATAAAAGGTGTGAGATAATGCTGGTGGATCTCAGTTGCATATTAGTGGGAATTAAGGCAAGTCTATTCCTTTTGCTAGTGCTTTCCTCCTCAGTCCTCTTCCTGACAAGAATTAACTCAGTACTGCCAGCCTTCATTATTACAGCTGTAACAATCCCTCCTTGGATAGTTAGTTCTTGGCGACAGAGAATGCTACTTCAATTGTTCTTCTCCTTCTTTCTTCGTCATACGATAGCCCGAGGCCTCTGCCTACGTTACCGATAGTACAAGACCTTTGTCTTCTATCAGAAACACCTATCATAGGTTTTCTCTAACTCCTCTGCATGAAGGGCTTTTCTTGGCATAATGATATCATTGCAATAAAGATACGGATCGTAAAAGTGTTTTGGATTCGTTATGCAAACTCGTACCACCAACACTGGGATACAACAAGCCCCCGTGGGCACAGGGATACTGCTAACTGGTATACCACTAATCCTAAGCTAACTAAGTCTACGGTTCCGCACCTACCATCCCCGAGTCATGCCCACATGGAAACTAATCACAAGACTATCAAACAACCTAGGGCTCGCTCCGGTCAAAGTCCGTAGCTACTCTGGTATGAAGCCAACCAGCACTCACCGTAGCCTAAGCCGTGCAAAAGACCGACCCGACCAGGTTCCTCATCCGACAAAATAAAACACTACTACTCGATCTAAATACCATCCCGTAAAACCTCCACCACAATAGAAAACCAACAAAACACAAAATAAACCAACAGGCGGCACAACGGCAGGGAGGAGACGACCCATGTGTCAACCTCTCGCACCGGCGTGCCAGGCCGTTGACCCTATGAACCCACTTTGCCAGTTGCCTCTGAAGAGCATACCGGTGAGGAGGACCTCTACCCGCTGCCAGTCCCCCAAACAAAACAACACAAACATAGGAAAGACGTACAGGTAGTGACAGACCGAAAAGGTCAATGGGGCCTATCTCCCACCCATGGTGCCATGCCTCCTCCTGCCAAACCTGTAGCCAACCAAAGAAACAAAACAAATCCCACAAAATTCCAGCGTGTAAGACCCAAACAGGTCCAACCTGGTGGTCGCTATCCACTATCCGCACAGGTGGCCATCAGCCAGCCAGGCCACTCGGGAGCTTTGCAGCACTCAGCATCTTCACCCAACAGCTCCAGCCGGACTGGAAACACTTTATTAGACCTTGCCCAACCTGACACAGGCCTGACCAGTGCTCACAGGTGCCTCCCCCCCCTCCAAGCACCCCCCCCCAAGCCCCACACACCAGACAATGCAGAGCCCATCCAGCCCCCCCAGCCCCTCAGACAGATTAAGCATCCGACAGCTACAGGACGGCCTATACCCAACCCCATCAGGTAGCCATTCATCTTGGCCATGCCAACAGTGCCCTAACCCTGAACATTACATAGTCGAGGGGGGCCCGCCAGCCACAGCCGGGACCCACAGAGGAGGCTGCACCAACACCTGAAGGCATAGGCACTACCCACAGCGTCCAACCCTGCAGAACTGAAGCCCAACCAAGCCAGGAAAGAGAAAGCTGAGCCAGCCTCAGCCAGCCCCTCAGGTCCGGCAACAGGTACTGACCGAACAATGGGCAAGAGGAATCCCCAACTGATGTGACAAGAAGGGGGAGGGCGAATGAACAGACGCAGACAAACAGAAGGTAGGCCCCACTTGCAATGGGTGAAGCAGCCAACCACAGACCATAACGCAACCACCCAAACGCACAGACAACGCAAGTGTCCGGCAGCCAATTGTCCCACACCACCCCAGGCAGCAACGTAAATCTACACCAGAGGGTAAGATTTTTAAGGGTCAAAGTCATCCCCACTGAAGCGAGGAGGAGACACCTGACTGAACCAATGTATATTCCACAAGGTCAAAACTCCAAGGGAACAGTGATCAACAACATCGTAAGACTCCGACCATAGAAACGAAAATGTAGCGAGTAGGGGCTGGGCGGGCACCACCCTACCACCTGAGGAATGATGCAGCCAGTAGGACGAGTTGATACTTGGGAAGGTCATCAGTTTAACCCAAGGGTGTTTTTTATCGTGAGAACTAAGAACTCTGTTAAAACCCAACAAGAAACATGAGCTGGCCAGAAGAACGACACAGGTGATCCCCCCAAACACAATGGTCAATCCCCTCAATCAAACGTTAAACCAGGGAGTAGACGATACATAGGAAGCTGAAGACATTTAACCGAAAGGTGCTCATAAGTGACCAAGAAGAGCACAAAGTGACAGCATCGGGAGAAGCCATCAGGCAACGAAACGTGAAGCATACAACTAATCCACCACGCAACGCCTGACAAACCTCAACACCAAGACCCCAGGTACTACTGAGCGAACTCGGATATCTCCCCCAGAATCTAAGCCATCAAGGCCCGCCAGGTGTGCGAAAGAAACACTCGGGGCGAAGCGACAACAAGGACGAGGAAAAGTACTTAGAACAAAGTGTGAAGAACCTATCCTCCTCAGCCGCATAGGCCTCCATATATAGTGTTCTTCCCACCTGTAGTGATGTGACCCAAAGTGGTCACATGTGCGAAACAAAATCATAACAAACTAGTCATGTGACCAAAGTGGTCACATGCTCAAAACCCATGACCTCATAGCGAGGTCATGTGCAAAAACTCATAAACCAATCATAGCACAATAAGCAAGTAATATGACTCGACTGAGTCATATGCATGCAACCCATGACCTTATAACGAGGTCATTTGCAAAACATAAATCATATGTGCAAGGCCTACATTCAAGGAACAGTCGCAAGGCTTACTCGCCAGGTGCACTGGCAAGGCATACTCATCAGGCATACATCCGATGGCTCATAAATGAGCCATGTGCGAAAGCATCACAAATTCCACACATAACAAATCATATGACTCATATGAGTCATATGTGTGAAATAATAACATACTTGTGACTCATAACCATGTGTCATGTGAAAACCTTTTCCTCGCCCAGCCACATTCCTGACATTAGCTCCTCTCCTCCTAAGCCTGAGTCCCACCTGGCTCTTTCCCAAAGCTTCAATATTTCCCATCCTGCTGAGTCCATGGAACTCCAAAGGCTATTGAACTTGTTGTCGGCTTCCCTCCATCTTACCCTAACCGTTTCCATAGTGAGCTTTGCCATCTTGATCATGAACCTCCGAACATCATTCAGCTATAGTAACTCTGCGATCATTTTGTCGTTTGCCGAAATTGTGTCTTCACCCTGAACAAGTTGTTCCCGGAGTCCTCGGATTTGCATGTGTAGGCTTCTGGCATCTGGTTCTGTTTCCGTCGATTTGTTTTACGCTCCCCCCTCCCTGTGCCTCATCCTCGAGGCGCTAACTCTCTGCCATACCGTGGCATCTTTTCCTTCCAACTCTTTCTTTGTCCCCTCCTTCTGCAGATAGTATCCCATAGAGATATTCTTCTTCCTGTGCATCTTGCACATGTTGTTGAAGCACTGTTTCCAGTGCTTTGGGGCATGGTCCAGGCACGGACTGAACTTTTTGTATTCTCTCGGGAACCGTCCCGAGCCTTCACTGTTCCCATAATGCGTGGGACATCCATCGTCATACAATACCGTCCATGACA
The DNA here is from genome assembly GCF_000151645.1 of Tuber melanosporum. NCBI lineage: Eukaryota > Fungi > Ascomycota > Pezizomycetes > Pezizales > Tuberaceae > Tuber > Tuber melanosporum. Next base: position 953,259 of record NW_003298755.1, read on the forward strand.
AGGTGTTATACTGTGCTTGTTTTTCTCTTTCCCTGAGTTCTTCGTCAGTCAGTGCCATGAATGAGTATTTGGGGCTGGTCGGTGTGGTTTGGAGGGGGCTGTCACCCCAGCCCTTGTGCTGTTGCAATGGCGTGGGAGCCTTTTCCTTGCCTTTATCTTGGTTGAACGTGATCGTTACCTGGGCCGGGCTTGCCTGTGTATCGCTGGTAGAAGGTTGAGATGGCATCTTGTGCGTGTTCGAAGTTGTGTGCGAAGTACCACGTTTTATCCTGTTCAGGTGAATATCCCCTCCACTTGGCTCTGTATTGGAGGTGACCATAGAAGAAGCGAGAATCAACTATTGTGTCGTGCTCATATTCTGGTTGTCCCTCTAGTTTGATCGGCGGAGGAGGAATAATTGTTTGTGAGGGAAACTTGTTGTCGTTGTGTAATTCAATGAGTGAGATGTGGAATTTGTTGGGTATTCGCATCGAGTGAGGAATGTCGAGTTTATTAGCTCAGCTACCCACACTTTCCAGTATCCTGAATGGTACAATTTTATTGTAGTCCAATTTGTTTGATAGTCGCGTCATATGTATATTTAGTGGTATTAGCCATACCATATCTCCCGGTTGTATGTTCGTATCCTGTCTTTGGTACTTATAGTATTTTTCCTTTTGCCTTTGTTGTGCTTAACTCATTTCGTATTGCAATGTCTCGTGTAGTTTTCCCATATCAGTTTTGTCCACTATTATACCATTAATCATATGATATGTGGTCTGACTTTGTGGATATACTCTGTAATTCGAGAAGAAAGGTGTTGTGCGGATCGTTTCCTGCTTTCCATTGTTGTATGCGAATTCCGCCATTGATAGCAGTTTGTAACAATCATCTTGTTGGTAATTGACGTAGGCCCGTAAATCTTGTTCCAGTGTCGCGTTCACCCTTTCCATTTGTCCATCCGTTTGAAGGGTACACTGCTGTGCACAACCTGTATTGTATCCCCATTTCTCGGGTTACATTCTTCCATAGTCCTGATGTGAATCGTATTCCTCGGTCAGTAATGATATTCTTTGGGAGGCCGTGTAGTCAGAAGACTTCTAAGATGAGTGCTTGTATAAAATCCCTTGTGTCTATATCTTTTCTGACTGGAATGAAATGACTCATTTTGGTCAGATGATCCACCACAACCAGGATGCTATTGCAATTTTCCTTTGTTGGTAGGTCCATGATGAAATCCACAGTAATTGTTCCTCATGGCTGTTCGGGAACTCCGCTCGATTTCAGTAATCCTTATGGTGTGTGTTTAGCTGTTTTCGTTCTTTTGCAAATGTCGCAGTTTTTGACACATGATTTGACATCTTTGCGCAGTCCTGGCCAATCGAATGACCTTGTGATGAATTCCATGGTTTTAGCCGATCCTCCGTGTCCTGCCCTTTGGATATTGTGGTATTGTTGTATGATGTCTGTCCTTATCGCTTCTTTTTCCAGAATCCATTGTTTTCCGTTGTACCAGATGTTTCCATCCTCCGATTGGTATAAACCCAGGGCAAATCCGTTCACCTCCTTTTTTCCTTCCTTCAATGCTTTTCTTATTGCCTGAATTGTTTTGTCTATTTCATTTGCCTTCTCAATTTCCCTTTCCTCTGTTGATGTGAATTGGATAACCTCCATTGCGTCAAAGTAGGTTTTTGGTAATAGTGTTCCTGTTTTTTGTTTGATCCTTTGGTCTTCTTTTGTTTGTAGTTTGTCGCTTGCAATCCTTGTGAGAGCATCTGTCTTTCCGCACTCTTTACCTGGTAGGGATTCAATTTTGAAGTTTTATTTGCTGAGGTGTTCCATCCACCTTATTTAGCGGTCGTTGAGTTCTTTCGTTGTCATGAATGAGATCAGATTCTTATGGTTGGTTAGACCTTGGACTGGATGGTTGTTGTTCAGAACATATCTCCTCCATTCTTTTAATGCTTGAACTATCGCTAATTGTTCTTTCTACGCAATGTCGTAGTTGCACTCGGCGGGGGTGATTGTCTTGCATCGGTAAGACACTGGCCTCCATTTTCCGTCTTTGCATTGTTGCGATAGTATGACTGAGCACACATATTTTGAGGCGTCCGTTTCGATCATTGTCCTTCGGTTTGGGTTGAAATGAACCAGTATGGGTGCCGATGTTAGATAGATTTATATTGCGTCATATGCTTTCTGTTCCGTTTCTCCCTATTCCCATTTCTTGTCTTTCTTTGTTAAGTTATAGAGTGGTTTTGCAAGCCTGCTAAATCCCTCTATGAACCCTCGATAAAAGTTGCAGAATCCCATAAAGCATTAAACATCGCTTTTGTTGTTTGGTATCATCCAATCCCATATTGCTACCATGTTGACTGGGTCGACATTGACCATGCTTTGATTGATAATAAATCCAAGGTATTCCGTTTGCTCTTTATGGAATTTGCATTTTGTAGGTTTGATCTTCATTCCTGATCCTTGTATTGCAGCCATGATATTGCTGATATCCTTCTGGTGTTGTTGCATGTTTTCCCAGTAGATGAGTACATCTTCCAAGTATACGATGTAATATATATCATGGTATTTATTGAGTACCGTGTTGATCCATCTTTGGAATGAAGTCGGTACATTGGTTAGCACGAAAGGGATAATCAAGTATTCAAACATTCGGTATCTCGAGGCGAATGTAGTCTTCCATTCCTCTCCTGCCTTGATGCATATATTGTGGTATGCATCCTTGATGTCAAGCTTGGTGAAGTACTTTGCTGACCGCAGTCTATCCAGTGCCTCTCCAATTAAGGGTAGTGGATATTGATCTTTCTTGGGAACCGAATTGAGGACTCTGGAGTCCACACAGAGTCTCATCTTTCCATCTTTCTTTTTGACAAATAGTATTGGGGATTCTCCTGATGCGAAGCAGTCTCTGATCCATCCTCTCTTTAGGTTTTGCTCGATGTATTTCCTAAGTTCTTTGTGCTCCGCTTCTCCTAGTGGGTATAACTTCTTTGTAGGGAATCTCTTTTGTTTTTCCTGTTTTCTCGTCTTTGTCCATCTGAATTTCCTGATCGATTCCTTATCACAGCATGTAAAACTTGTCCGTGGCGTCTCAGATGGAGCGTG
>NW_003298755.1:956729-960437 GCF_000151645.1 Tuber melanosporum
GTGTTTCCAAATCCCTTGTCTCCTCTTGTGGTTTCTTCCAGTTGATCTACTTCGTGCAGATCCTCTTTGTTGATTATTTTGATGATCAACTGTGCGATTCGATCGCCCTTTTGCACTTCCTAGTCCTCTTGAGCTATGTTAGCCAGGACCACTTTGATTTCACCTGTATAGTCGACGTCGATCACCCCTGCCATGGTCAAGAGTCTATGTTTAACTGCTAGGCTACGGCTGTGTGCTATCCGTCCATAGGTACCTTCTGGTAGTCTGATTGCTATTCCTGTCACTATCATTGCCTGCCCCTTGGCAGGTATCTTGATTCCGTCGTTGCTATACAGGTCGTGTCCTGCTGCCCCTTTGGAACCCTTAGTAGGCACCTTTGCCTCTTGGACCAGTTTTTGTATCCGGACTCTCTTATCTTACCGCATCTCGGCGCACTTTGCATGCAAAGTTTCTTCTTCTGCTTCTTGTACTGGTGTCGAGTAGACCACAGGTGAACTCTTGAGATATTGTATCACACATAGTTCCCTTGTAAAGGTCATCTTGTTCTCGTTCCAATTGATTGTTAGATTATGTTTTCGCAACCTTGGCATCCTGAGGACTATCTCATGGTTCTTGAGATCTGCTACCTGAAAGGTTGCCATTTCCCTATAGCTGTCAATGTCCACAGGTACTGTCACCATATGGGTTATAGGACCTATTGCACTTGGCTTTCCATAAGCTAGGTAGACCTGTCTCGCTTTCTTCGCTTTTTTGGTATGGAGGCCGTATTTGTCGCAGATGTCCTTGTCGATGAAATCTTCGGTAGCCCCGGAGTCGCGCATTGCATACATTGTTGTTTCTTGCTCTTTTTTATTGTGTATCTTCGTCTTGATCATCACATGATCTCCGTCTACTTCTCCTCTTTACGTGTGTAGTGCCGTGTAGTAGTTCGCTAACTTGATGGGTTTTCCACATCCACATCTTGGGTCTCCCAGACCACCATTTACTGGGGACCCTCATTGTTTTTCGCCAGTATATCTTCTGCGATTATTTTGCAAATGTTGCTCCTCTTTTGATTTTGCAAGCGATTATTTCCCGCAGCTGTGGTGCCTTGGTATCCACTGTCAGGTCGGCTTCTGCATTTTGGTATCTGATGTCCTGCTTTTCCGCACCTTAAGCAGAGTTTCCCACTCATTCTTCTGGTGTATTCTTCCTTAGACAGGTTCAGAGCAGGTCCTGCCCTTGATTTGTCCAACTCTATTGGTTCACCTGGTGGTAATGCTCAACTTTCTCCTCCAGCTGCTTGTGGTTTGAAGGTTCCGTCTACATTCCTGGAGGCTTGGGCCACCCTGTGTGCTATAGTGTTTTCCGAGTTGTTTCGAACCATCTTTAGCTTGCTTTCCTTATCAATGGCCCACCTTGCAAATCCTTCTGCTGTGGTGTAATGCGTATCGGAGATTCTCCACGCTTCTCGGAGTCTTTTACTGCAGTTTCTCAGGAGCATGATGTAGAGAGTAGCATCATCAAACTGTGCCTCATATTTCACTCATCGGCATTCATTCCAGAATGCCGAAAAGGTCTGTTTTCCTTCTTAGAGTGTTTCCAGCTTTCATCTTGCTGTCTCCTTGGCTTTGCTATCTCGAAATTGTTGGAAAAGTGTCGCCTTGAACTCCTCATATGTGACCCATTCTATTTGCTTGCATTCTGTCTTGGAAGGGCATGATCCATTGTCCCGCCAGTCCTCTTAGCAGAGATCCCACTTATGGAATCTTGATCTCATCATGGTGTTCTACATATCCATTAATGGCAAAATACCCTTTACTTTGCTCTCGGAATATTCGTAGCATATCTTCGGCTCCTTCCTATGTGGCAAGTTCTTTTGCTTTCGGTTGCTGGATATTTCCTTGTCCTGTATTTCGTGTTGCTGCTAGAAATACCTGAAATTGATTTTCAGTCATTCCAAGTATGCTAGTACCTGGTGCAGGAGCGTCTGGGGCTGGTGGCCCAGGTACAGCTGATCCCGACATTCTTTCAGGTCGTGGAGTTCCTGCAGGAGAGCTATCGACTCTTGATCCTTTCTCTGGGGTTACTGGGCTTGCTGCCCTTGAGGGCTCTGCTGAAACGTGATCTAGGGTGTCACTGAATCCCCCTAGGTTAAGGTTTTGATCGTTGATGTCGATATCTCCTTCCCTGTCATGGTTGAAGGGTGCCATCTTGTATCGTTTGCCGTCGCACTAGGTGACACTTTGTAATGTAACAATCCCTCCAGGGATAGTTAGTTCTTGGCGATGGAGAACGATAGTTCTCTTCTTCTTCTCCTTCTTTCTTCGTCTTACGATAGCCCTAGGCCTCTTCCTACATTACTGATAGTACAAGACCTTTGCCTTCTATCGGAATGGCCTATTATAAGTTTTCTCTAACTCTTCTGCGTGAAGGGCTTTTCTTGGCGTAACGATAACGTTTGCTATAAAGATAAAGATCATAAAAGTGTTGTAGATTGGTCAAAATAATCAGTAGGAAATGAACTTAGAACAAAGCATGAAGAGCCTATCCTCCTAGGCCTCATTGGCCTCTTTATATAGTGTTCTTCCCGCCCATAGCCATGTGACCCAAAGTGGTCATATGTGCGAAACAAAATCATAACAAGCTAGTCATGTGACCAAAGTAGTCACATGCTCAAAACCCATGACCTCATAGTGAGGTCATGTGTAAAAACTCATAAACCAATCATAACACAATAAACAAGTCATATGACTCTACGGTGTCATATGCATGAAACCAATGACCTCATAACGAGGTCATGTGTGAAACATAAATTGTATGTGCAAGGCATACCCGCAAGGCACACTCAAAAGGCATACTCATCAGATGCACGTCCCATGACTCATATTTGAGCCAGGTGCGAAAGTATCACAAATCCCACACATATCAAATCGTATGACTCAAATGAGTCATATGTGCGAAGCAATAACACACCTGTGACTCATAACTATGTGTCATGTGAAAACCTTTTCCTCGCCAAGCCACATTCGTGACAAGATGCAATGCTTTAGTATAGGAAAGAACTGAAGTGGTTGCATGAGGAGTCTGTACTAGAGCTCCTTTTTTTTTCTTTTTTCCCGATCATTCATTTCTTCGATTTAAGGTACAAGAGCATCGCATGGAGCATAAGCGATGGCGTTAAGAAAAGCCCTCTACCATGGACTAAGAGAAAACCAGTACCCCCAGTACCCTCTGGTACAGGCATAACTACACACACTTCTTGAGTGATCAACCCAGGTGCCCAGCCCACAGGACTCATGACTTGAATGCCAATGGGTCTCACCTAGAAGCTAACCAAATGTCCAAGAGGATTCCTGGCCTGTAAGAAATCCTACCCACCAATTACACCTAACCAACCGGTAGGAAACCAAACAAGATAGGAAGAAACGCATAAGAAAGAATTCTACCATGTAAACTACAAGACCAGTAAGTGTAACAAAGAAAATTAACAACAGTCTACTGTACCATCAGATATGTTATTTTTAAAGAACTATTACCGAAGTGGGCAGCCGGCAAAGAGTCCTAAGGCTAGACACCCCCAACCAGCTGCGCTATAGATGTAGTACAATACCATGACTCACCTGAGAATCGAGGCCACAGTGCCAGGCCCCAAGAGCGATGGTTGACAGAGAGGATACTGCCTGGCAGTAGGATGCCAGCCAAAGATCGACCATGGACTGGGAGAAG
>NW_003298755.1:960515-981468 GCF_000151645.1 Tuber melanosporum
CAACATCTTCCCCAACTTCGTGAGTATCCTAGTATTTCTGGATTTAGTGGAAGGGATCCCAGCGGCTATAAGGAGGCAGAGTGGTGAGGAGAAGAAGCCAATTGTACCTTGAACAGAGAGACAAGGAAAGTATGATCAAATCTTACTGTATGACAGACCCTGAAGTTACTAGCGGAGGCATTCCCCAATAGCGATCGTACAACTGGGGAGAAGGATGTCCATAACTGCCAGCACTATCTGGAAATGAAGAGAGGAAGCTGACCATGTTAAAGCTAAGCAGGTTACCATTAATAAGATAGGACTATAGGGGGAGCCCAAATAATAACTCCATCAAGCAGACAAGAGACCAGCGAGGCAGAGTCAGGAGAGGATAAAGGAATTAACCATGCCTCTAGGCAGTAACTATTGAAGGAGCAGAGGGGGGTGGGAGGGGCCTATGATAGTTGATATGTTGTTACCAAACTATGTGGGAGGAAAATAGGAGCAACAAAGAGCGATAGAAGCAACAAAGTGTAATAGAAGCGATGAAGCGTGATAGGAGCGATGAAGTGTAATAGGAGCAACGAAGTATGCTATAGTAGAGGTCCTTTTTTTTATTTCTTTATAATCATTCAATCACTTATTTAAGATAAAAGAACATCGCGTACACCGCATGTAACCGGTACGGGTACTTGGTTATTGGTTTTGTTTTATCTTTTGTTTTAAGTATCGCTTTGATACTTGGTTTGTTTTAAGTATCATTTGATACTTGGTTTTGTTTTATGTTTTGTTTTAAGTATCGTTTGATACTTGGTTTTGTTTTATGTTTTGTTTTAAGTATCGTTTGATACATGGTTTTGTTTTATGTTTTGTTTTAAGTATCGTTTGATACTTGGTTTTGTTTTATGTTTTGTTTTAAGTATCGTTTGATACTTGGTTTTGTTTTATGTTTTGTTTTAAGTATCACTTTGATACTTGGTTTTGTTTTATGTTTTGTTTTAAGTATCGCTTTGATACTTAATTTAGTTTTACCAAAGTGTATTGATTGATAACTTCAATTAGTTTCGTTCATGCTAGACATGGACAGATTTGTGCATTTAAAGACCGCCTGTTTCTGCGATAGAAAAGGCAGACTTCGACAGACAGTATTTCAATATACTTGGTTGAACGGTTACTTCTTTGTTCCTCAGTACACCCTCGAAGCTTCCTTTACTTCTCAGCTCTCGCCTCCGCTCTGGAAGAGCAGGCCACCTGCCAACTATCGTATCTATTACTGATAATGTGATTAGTACCTTGCGAACACGTTACAGAGCTGGCAATGGTTTTAAGAAAACCCCTCCACTAGGGACCAAGAGAAAGCCTGTACTCCCAGGACCCTCTGCCGTGAGTACAACAATATATACTCCAAGGGAGATCAACTCTGGTGCCCAGTCCACGGACATCATGACTTGAACACGAAATGGTCTCCCTTAGTACCCAACCCTATGCCCAAGATGATTTCTTGCCCGAAAGACAACTCCTTGCACCAACTACATGTAGCCAAGAGAAAGAACGCCCTACAAGTTAGGCAGGAAAGCATAAGGAAAAGCTCTATCCTGTAAACTACTAAACCAGTAAGGGCCACAAAAGAAAATAACTACAGCTTACCAATCTGCCACATTGCCATATTTAATGAACCCCCCCAGAAGTGGGTGGCTGCCCTAAGGCCAGACGCCACCAACGAGGTGAGCCACGAATGTAGTGCAATACCACACCCTGCAAGTCGAGAACAGGAACTGCGGTACCGTGCCCAAGGAGTGGATGTCTGGAAGATGAGATGCCACCCAGAAGTAAGGTTCCAGCTAAAGATCGACCACTGGCAACCAGCAGACTGAAGCTTGGGACCACCACTTGGTAGAGGAAGGAGGTAGTAGGGTACTAGCCAAGGAGTGAAGGCAGTAGGGTGCAAGCCGACATGACTGAAGTAATGGATAGAGGGAGGACTGAAGCTCCAGTGCAAACCTGATGGTAGAAACCGAACAATTGCCCTTTTTACTGCATCTCTCATACAGTCCCTGGTCCTCCAAGAGATAGTGTCACTTAGTGGAAGGGATTCTACTGGCAGTAGAGAGGTGGAAGGGTGAGGGGAGGAAGGCGACTGTAACTTGAACTGAGCGACTAGGAGAGTATGGTCAAATCTCAGCACAAAACAGCCCCTCAAGTTACTAGCTAAGGCGTTCCTGAATAGGGATCATGCAAGTGGGGAGAACGACATTCACAGCTGCTAATGCTATCTGGAAACGAAGAGGACAGGCTGACCATGCCAGAACTTAGTGAGACCTGATTAGCAATACAGGACTACTGGGTGAGCCCAGATAACTCCCCTATCAACCAAACAAGAGACCAGCAAGGCAAAGGCAGGGGAGAATGATGAAGTCAACTGTGGCCCTAGGCAGGAACTATTGAGAGGGTAGAGGAGAGCAGAGGGGGCCCATAATAATTAATCAGGCGAGGCCACACTATATGGAAGGAAAATAGGAGCGACAGAGTAAGCTGTAGTGGAGGCCTTTTTTTTATTCCTATTTTTTCTATTATCATTTAATTCTTTGCTTAAGGTATAAGAACCTTGCATGCAGAGTAAACTAGGACGTTAAGAAAACCTTTCCACCCTGCAACAAGAGAAATCCCATAGATCCAGGACTCTCTGATGTGGGCCTAACCTCAAACTCTGGTAGAGCAATCAACCAAGGTGCCCAGCCCTCAGGCCTCAAAACTTGAACGCTAAGTGGTCTTGCCTAGAAGCCAACTAAAGTCCCTAGAAGATTTCTGGCCCTAAAGAAACACCACCTACCAACTATACATGGCCAATTGGAAGAAGGTCAAACAATCAAGACAGGAAAGCATAAGGAAAAAATATGTCCCGTAAACTACAAGACTGGTAAGGGCCATAAAGGAAAATAACAACTACTCACCTTACTGCTAAGTTTGCCATTTTTAAAAAGCCACGGCCAAAGTAGGCAGCCAGCAAAGAGTCCTGAGGCCAGACACCCCCAACCAGCTGTGCCACAGATGTAGCACAATACTATGACCTGCCAATCGAGAAAAGAGGCCATGGTACCAGACTCAAAGAGTGGATGGTTGGAAAAGGGGATGCCGCTCAGCAGTAGGGTACCAGCCAAAGATCGGCCATTGGTAGGCAGAAGGCTAAAATCCCAGAACACCACGCAGTGGAGAGTGGAGGTAGTAGGGTACAAGTCAGGAAAAGATAGCAGGAGGGTGTGAGCTGATGCAGAAGAAGTGGAAAGTGGAGGGAGAGCCAAAGGCCCCTGTGTAGACCCAACTATGAAAACCGAACCGTTGCTATTTTATGGCATCTCTCATGTAGTCCCATGTTCTGCTCGAGATAGCATCACTTAGTGGAAGAGATCCCACAACCGGTAGGGAGGTAGTGGAGAGGGAGGAAGAAGATAACCATAACTTGAACTAAGCTACTAGGAGTCTATAATCAAATCCCGAGGTGAGACAGACCCCAAAGTTACTAGCAGAGGCGTTCCCCAACTGGGATTGTACAAGTGGGGAGAAGGATATCCACCACTGCCAGCACCATCCGGCAACGAAGAGAGGAAGCCAACCTTGCCAGAGCTAAGTGAGCTTGTATTAGTAAGGCAGGACTACTGGGCGAGCCCAGATACCTCCCCCATTAAGCAGACAAAAGACCTGCAGGACAAAGGCAGAAAACGATGAAGAGGTTAACCGTCCCCCTAGGGAGAAACCATCTAGGGGGAAGATAGGAGTGAGAAGGGCCCACAATAGTTGATGTAGTATTGCCAAACTAGGTAGGAGGAAAATAGGAGCGATGGAGCATGCTGTAACAGAGGTCCTTCTTTTTTTTAATTTAACTTGTTACTTATTTCTCTAGTTTTACTTACAGTAAGGCCAAGGGTCATGTCAGCTCGCACCATGAAGACCTGTACCTCCACCCCACCTTGACCTCAAGTAGCCAGAAGAAAAGCCGTGACCCCAGAAAGGCTAACACCAACAGCCAGGTACCTGATCCTACAATCCCATGACTTGAACCTAGAGGAGTCTCGCCTAGAGACACATATACCCAGCTAGTCCTCTGTTGAAAACACTCCCCTGCAAGAGTCCGACATGGCTATCTACAACCAGTAAAGACAGAAAGCCCAGAAACCCATTCTTCAAAGCAAGAAAATCCCCTACCCTGACAGTACACCCCCCATCGAACTGAAGAAATCTCAAACCAAAGAAACCTCAAACTGCCAGTTGAAACCAAGCCCTTGCCTACGACAACCAAATTCTCAGCCAGACCAGTTCAGATCCACCCATGCCTCTGGAAGTCAAAATAATGAATAGGCATACTGTATATCTGACATAAACTTAAGTCTTCGGCATATAGCCCATGGAGGTAAGCAGGAAAAACCAGAAGGAAAGAACACATGCCACTAGTAGGAGGGAGTGGCGAAATAAGAGCTCCAAGCTGTCCGTCCAGGAGGGCCAAGGGGGCTGACCAGAGCAGCAAAAAGAGTGAGGGGTAGTAGGGTACCAGCTGAGCCTAGTAAAGTACTATCTGACATGACTAATGAGAAAAAGGGAGAAAAGACCCAAGGCCCCAGAGCTAACCAGATTGAAACAGGACCATTGCTGTATTAGTGCCTCTTTCACATAATCCCTTGTTCTCTGAAAGATAGCATCACTTAGAGGAAGGGATCCCGCTGGTGGTAGGGAGCCGTAGTAGTGAGGGAAAGAAGGCAACCATAACTTGAACTGAGTGACTAGGAGAGTATGGTCAAATCTCACGGTGAGACTGACCTTGCAGTTACTAGCTGAGGCCTTCACCAGTGTGGATCATGCAAGTGGGGAGAAAGACATCCACCACAGTGAGTGCCATCAAGAAATGAAGAGAGGAATCTGCCCATACCGAAGCTAAGCGAGCCCCTATTTGCAAGTCAGGACTACTGAGCGAGCCCAAATAACTCCCCCATCAAGCAGACAAGAGACTAGTGAAGCAAAGGCAGGACAGAATGAAGGAGTTAACTATGCCCTTGGGCAGGAACCATCAAGGGGGTAGAGGACAGTGGGGGGGCCCACGATAGTTAACGTGGTATTATCAAACCATGTGGGAGGAAAACAGGAGTGATGGAACGTGCTCAACTGGAAGTCCTTTTTTTTATTTTTATTATCCTGTATTCGTTGTTAAGGTACAAGAACTCGTATGCAGCCCTAGCTATGGCATAAACAAAACCTTTATTCCGAAACAAACTCAACAAAGGAAACCAAACTGGTGCCTCCAAATAACACGAACAACAGTTATCACAAAGTGCAAACTGCTAACTTTAAAGAGAAAATCTTCAACCTAAAGTTAAAGGAAATCCTACAAGCAAGGAAACAAAAGAAAAGAAGCATACTCCAAAATACTAAGTGAAAGAGGAAGAGCTGGAGGAGGAGGTGTGTCTGCTGGCATGTCAGACAAGAGAGGCGAGGTGCCTAATGATAGGTATATCAGGGAGGAAACTAGGCAGCTAGGCTGTGTAAGAGGGCTGGTGATGACCAGAGGGGTTCTTCGCCGTCTAGCCACTCATCCCCAGGGAGGTGAAGGTCACTGGATCTCATGCGAGAAAGGCAGGAAAGGATGGTGTGGTGAACATTCTTGGCTTCCACCTCACTGTAGGTACAGATATCTGGGGCATCCAGGTTGGTCCAGGAGTGGTAAGCGGCCAAGTATCTCTTGCCGTACCTCATTTGATCGATACATCTCACAATAAACTTCCCGAGCCCCATAAAGGAGTGGGGTGACAGCTTAGGTGAGAATACATAGTGAGGGGGGTGTGGGTATTGTCTTGCCTGGTGCTTAGGAGTAGTTGATGACATCCGTTCTGGAGGGCAAGGAAAGAGGGGTTGCTTGGGACCATAGGAGGCCGTGGCACTGGGAGGAGAGCTCCTGATGCTGGGAGAATGTGGGGGAGATGCCCAACAGGTTTGCCCACCTTGTAGGGTATGGCCTCTAGTGGAAGATACCTCCTAGCAGGATGCATTGGCTTAGGTTTCTTCAAGTGCAGAAGCCAGTGGCCTGGTATGAGGTGTATAGTCAGGAGGAGATGATCCGCAGGGAAACAGTAATCTGAGGTTGAAGAGAAGGATGAATGAAGACGCGATGTGGCAGGATTCCTTTTGGTTGGAAAGCAGACTATTCTAAGTGCCCAGGTGGTTGACAGTATTCAATAAGACACTAGATCAGAGGGAGGGCCAACTTGCTTAGGAGGATGCTAGTTGTGGTTTCTATGAAGTAGTTTGTGACCTACATCTGGGCCTGTCTCCTGAAGATAGCCAGCCAGTCTGACATAGAAGCAAAGGGCATGGAAGGATCTGTGCCGTAGAGCAGGATGGGTGCTAGAAGAGAGGGGGCCAGCCTGTGGCAGGGAAAGGGAGTGACCCCCTTACAGGGGCCAGATAGTCTTTTAAGCAAGGAGAAAGCTCCCTGGGCCATTCCCATGCATTTTGAGAAGTAAGTATTGGTTTCCCAATGGAGAGATTAGGAAGAGTACTCAAACTAGTAGCCAAGCCATCAGATCACCTCAGAGGTGCAAAAAAGGAGGCTGGCAATAACGATCAACAGAGCAGATGGAACATCTCTTCGTCTTGGGGTTCGCCAGTTCAGGACGTCCATCTTTGGTACAGAGAATGAGATGCTCAGCCTTCTACCTCTTGGAGTCAACATCTTAACCCGATGCTGGAGGCACTGGACATTTCTTCCATAGGAGTGGGAGGCCACGGTCACCGTGAAGTTATCTACACATAATAGGATCAAACGGTGTAGCACTGAGATATGAAGGGAGGAGATGTAGATCACGAACAGGCAGGGTGATAGGGATGAGCCTTGAGGGGTGCCAACCTGAACAAGTTTGAAAACCGAGTGTAAGCCTTGGAAAACGAGATGGCACTACCTGCTTGTTAGGGAAGAACCTAGTCCAGGAGCAGAGGTAAGGGGGAACACCCTTGGAGCATAGCATATGGAAGAGATCATTGGCAGAGACATTATCGAAATGTTCTTTGATGTCAAGAAACAGGGTGGAGGCCACAAGGTGTGGGCATTGAAGTGTTTGGACCTCATGACCAAGGGTAGAGTGGGCATGGAAAGTACTAAGACCTGAAATGGAACTACACTGGTAAGGGTTGAGCAGGCTGAGAGATCCTGCCCGAGGGGAGAGGCGGTTAGCCATTATCCTTTCTAAAATCTTGGAAACTATCTCCAGAAGGGAATAATGCGAAAGGATGCCGGGGTGTCATAAGAGGGCTTGTTAGGCTTGTACAGGACCACTCGGTTCGCCATCTTGAGCGATACAGGATGGAAGCCAAATGAAACTATGGGAGAGAGGAGCTTAACCAGCCGAGTAGAGCAGGCCCGGTGGATCTTCTTCCACATAGCATAGGGGATGAGATCAAGACCAGGGGCCGAGGAGGAAAAGGTTTGCTGAGCGCAGTGGCTACTTCTTCCGCTAATAGGGGAGGGATGTCTTTGAAAGCCCTGAGCATGGGTGGGTAGAATGCAGGTGGTCTTGGTAGGAAGAAATTGGAAAGCAGCGCGTCATTCAGCTCCACAGGTGTGGTCATGTTGGGCATGGATGTGAAGCGTTTTAGAGGCTTACGAAAGGCAAGCCTCTTCACCTTCTATACATTCTGTGGGGTCGCACCTTCCAGGAACTTCGTCAGGTATTCTTTCTTGGCCTTCTTGATAGCATTAAAGTAGGTACTCTTGGCCAATCGGGTACCTCGCTGCATGTCAATAGCTGGGAAGGTGTGTGCCTCTCTGGCATGGGAGTGGTAGACCCTTCTTAGGTCAGATAGTGTGTCCAGCTACCATGGTTTTGATCATGTAGAGGGTCTTCTTATCAGTGAGTGTTTGGCAAGGACCAAGCATACTCTGTTGAAATTAACGTCAAGCCATGTGGCTAGCACCTACTGGGTTGTGAGAGGGGAATGTGGGGAAATCATCAGGGAGCCTAGTTCATCTAGGACTTTGGACCAGTCAGCAGCCTTCTAATACAGCATGAGTAGAGGGGAAGAGAGTAATGGGGATGAAAGCATTATGGATATAGGGGTGTGGTCAGATCTAGTAAACCAGAGAGACATGTCCCACTGTACCGGAAAAATCTTTTTTTTTTTTTTTTTTGTTATCTTATTTACTTCTCTTGGTTTACCGAGAGTAAGGCCAGTGGTTATATCAGCTCACACCATGTAGACCCACACCTCCACCCCACCTTGATCTCAAGTAGCTAGATAAAAGACCGTGACCCCAGAAAGGCTAACACCAACAGCTAGGTCCCAGATCCTCAGATCCTATGACTTGAACGTGGAGAGGTGTCACCTAGAGCTACCGATATCCAACTAGTACTCAGTTGAAAACAGTCCCCAGCAAGTCTCCCGCACAGCTATCTACAACCAGTAAAGACAGAAAGCCCAGAAACAGATTCTTCAAAGTCAGAAATTCCTCTACTGCGACAGTACACACCCCACCGAACTGAAAAAAACCCAAATCAAAGAAACCCCAGACCGAAAGCCAAAACCAAGCCCTCACCTACGACAACCAGATTCCCAGCCCAACATGTGGGACAGACCATACCCATGAAGTCGAAAAAGTAAATAGGCATGCCATATAAGTGATATAAATATATGTCTTAGGCATATAGCCCAGGGATGCAAGCAGGAGAAGCCATAAGAAAAGAGCACCTGCTGTAAGCAGGAGCCCTCCCCTCCTCATTACAATTTGTTTCTACCATCAGATTCCTATGACATTGTTTATTACCTCTTGCTTGGAGCTTCTTACCTGGCTGCTTCATGGTGGGTCACTCAAGTTTCTCCGACTCGCTTCTGTGGGGATGGCTTTGACACTGAAATATCTTACCCATGGGGCAGCTCATGTGGTTGCCTGGGGTGGTGTAGGATGATTGGCTAACAGACACTCACATTGGATGTAGGATCGGGTGGTTTGGTTGTAGATTGTGGTTGTCGGCCTTACCCATTGCAAGTAGGGCCTATATTCTGTTTGCCTGATTCTGTTCATATGCCCTCCTCCTTTCTGTCACGTCAGTTAGGAGTTCCTCTTCCCCCATTGTTTGGTCTGTGCCACTTGCAGAACCAGTGGGGCTTTCTTCAGATAGTTCTGGCTAACGGTTTCCCACTATAGTTTGGTCTCAGTTCTGCTTAGTCAGATGGTATGGCTTGTGCAAGTGCATTCGGGTAATGGTGCTGCCTCTTTTCTGGCACCTGGTCTTAGCTGGTTACCCCCTCAGCTGCACTGTGTGCCGGTTGGGACTTTGTAGATGTTGCCAAGGCCAATAGTTGCCTGGTAGGCCCGGGTATAGGCTGTACTGTAGCTGTCAGATGGTTGATCAGTCTGAGTGGTTGCAGGAGCTGGATAGGTCCTGTGGCATGTGGTATATTGGGCTTGGGAGGGGCTGGGGATGAGGGGAGAGGCACCAGCAAACATTGGTCGATCCTGCATCATTTGGACGAGCTCTAATTAAGTGTTTGTGGCCTTTTTAAATTGTCAAGGTAAAGCTGCAGAGTGCTGTAAAGCTCCTAGATGAACAGACAGGTTGACTACCATCTGTGTGGATTGTGGGTTGCCACCACCTGCTTACACCTCTTGGGGCCTTATGTGCTGGGCTTCGTAAGGTTTGTTTAGTTTCTTTACTTTGGTTACAGGTAGGGCAGGAAGGGGCATGGCCTCATGGGTAGGTAAGGTATTAGGAATACCAGGATCCGATACCTAAGAACTACACTAAATAGGGTAACCTTACACGGAATTGGAATCTCTCGTTCCCAACACCCCACTCCAGCTCCCTTCAAGGTATGGGGACCGCATGTCATCATGCTTATCTATCTCTGGTTTATAGTTCAATTGCATATCATGTCACTCCTCACTAAAGGTCACATGTTGAACTCCTGTTGTCATCATACTTATTTCTGCTATTTAGTTATTTTCTATGAAGACTACTTGCAACTGCATAGCTTCCTGCATGACAACCGAGAACATCTGACAGAAGGATTATGATTCTATCCTATAGCAGTGCTTCTCCTCTACACAAAGGAAGTTACTGGATAAGATTCTATTGGTTGAGGCCGGAGTTATTGAGCTTTGAAGTTGGCAATCAAAGAATGTTACATACTCAACTTTGCAGAATCACCTTCCATAATGAGGTATTGCTGAGCATGGATTATGTACTAATCCAGTACAATAACTTTCTGTGAACTAGTAGGAACTCATCCAGAAGTGATCTGTCGGTTGGACATAGAGTTATTCAGGTTCAAAGTCAAACAACCTAAGAAGGTTGCAATCACAACTACCTCTTCAGATACAACCAGCAGCTGAAACCAATCATCTCATTATAGATGGAGACAACTGAAGCCAACTCTGTTCCACTTCAGAACTAGGCCATAAGTTTGAAGACTCTGTTGATTGAATAATTACTATTGGGAATCCTATAATTCCTTGTTAATTATATTGTAATTACCAATGAGGGTGTAGTAATTTTGATGGTCTCCAGGTGTTCCCATCTTTGAAGAATACCTGACATTGTGAGTTATAATTAGAGAGGTACTAGTTATATAATTGATAGATGTAGTCTGCAAACACTCAGACGGGAAATATCAATATCGAGGTGCCTCCCAAGCTTTAAACATCATCAAGTAACAGAGAAGAGACCTTAACAATATACTATTGTTTTTACAATTCTATCCTATGTTATCTGTTCTACTTTGCTCTTAGTAGTCATAAATGAATGAGAGAAATCTGAGCCTTTCTAGATATTCTCCATCTACAGGAATGAATCTTGGCTGACCCAGACAACTCTGAAGTCTATCAGGTTGTCTCTGCCTAACAGATAGGCCCTACTGACCATTGTTCAGTCAGTGACTACCTCCATGTATTTTTTTTATTTCTTGGTTTTTTATTTGAAGAACAGGGAGTAGGTACAAGTCGTACTCACCATAGACTCTTCTGGGGTAACGGCAAAATCGGGTTCACTGGATTGATAGCTTGGCATGCTGGTGCAAGTGGTGGATATGTCAGTTGCCTTCTACCTGCTATTGGCTCACCGGTAGGTTTAGATTGTTGGTTTTCTATGGTAGTGGATATGGGTTGCAGGACAGTATTCAGACCAGGTAGTAGTGTTTTATGTTTTTTCAATGAGGAACCTGGTCGGGTTAGTCTTTTGATTGGCTTCAGCTACACTTATTGCTGGTAGGCTTCATCCCAGACAGGCTACAGACTTAGACTAAGGAGAGCTCTGGGTTGTTCAATGGTCTTGTAAGTAGTTTCCAAGGTGGTATGACCTGGGGTTGGTAAGTGTGGGCCCGTAAACTTAGTTAGCTCAGAGTTGGTAGTATCCCAGTTAGCTGTATCCCTGTGCCAGTACTGGTTCGTTGTATGCCAGTATTGGCAGTATGTGTTTTAATCAAATGAAATTGAATTTCAAGTACATTTCCTACTTATTACTTTAATGAATTTAAAATACCTTTATACTTATTACTATTATCATGACCTCTATTATTGTTACTTGGAGAAGACTCTATACAACATAGAGTTAGAAGAAGCTTACCATAGGCATTATAGATAGAAGAAAAAGGTCCTGTATTGTTAGTAACTTAGGCATGTGCCTAACACCTATCCTATAATAGAAAGAAGAAGAGAAGTATCGTTCCCCATTGCCCAGAACTAACTATCCAAAGGGGATCATTACACTATACTGTAACCATGAACAGTGGTAGGACTGAGTTAATTCTTGTGAGCAAGAAGGGAGAGGAGGAACGGACCTGCGAAAGAGACAAACTTGGCCTCAATTCCCACCAATATACAAGTGAAATCCACTAGCCATACCTCATCCCTTTTATAGAAGGTCTGGATAGGCCTTCTGACAACATCTACCTAGCTGCTGACAATGCCTCCTAGCATGGTGGTGAGGAAAATCAAAAAATTGGAGGCTGAGTGTGGTTTCAAAAAAACTCCTTTAGACACCCAACTCACCATATCTCAATCCTATTGAGACCACCTGGGCACTACTCAAAAGAGCCCTGACCAGGACATTCTCCAAACTAGAGGGAAGGTCTCACAGTGCTGCTGAATTGTTTGAGGCAGCAAAGGAGGAATGGGAATTAATTCCTCAAGAGAAGTTGGATAGATGGATAGATAGAATGCCTGAGAGAATGTTGGCTGTACTGGATGCAGATGGAGGCCATACAAAATGGTAATAATGTTTTTCTATCATCTACTAGCTATACTATTATCGTTTCTTTAATTGAATTCTCTGTTTTATTTTTGAATTTTTTTGTGGTTGGGTGTTGTGGTAGTGCCGTTGCCGAGCTGGGGTGTGAAGACTTTCCGGACACGACTGTACTCATATTATAATTGACTTCGCCGTCTTCCCTTCCCTGGCATTCTGGTCAACATGGAAGAACTTGGTGAAGGACATGTTGATCTTATACCTTGTTTGACGACTTCTTTTACATTTAGACAGAGATCATTATTTTTATCTGGCATTTCTGTGATGTGCACCCTTTGAACCAACACGTCGACATCCTTAGCAAGATCTGGCCGAACTTGCCCAAACTTATACCGCCAGCATACACCTCTTGCAAGTAGTATTCCCAGGCCGGTTAGGTTGGTCGCCTCCACGAACCGGTTCAATAACACAGCAAAAAGAGATTCTATGTAGTCATTCTATCACCCATACATATCATACAAACCTCCCCCCTCACATCCACCGCCCTCATACCTTATTCCTCCTGCAGCCATCCTTCGGAATAGCGAAATAGCAAAGAAAGTAGTTATGGAAACAAAGCAAGGAATAAATCCATCCCGAAAAACCCTATTCCTACCTTGACAGTTTATCCCAATGACTGAATGAAGCCGAAAGATTATACCGGTGTCCTCTATGAATGTAAATATAAACAATTGCGACCAGCTGGATATTCGAAGAATGGAGTAAAGAATCAATGTGGTGAAAACATGATGTAAAAAAAAGCGACAACAAGCGCTAGCATCAGCCCCTACCAATGCGTCACAACTTAGGATCAACGGCCCCCAGAAACCAAGAGATTAACGCCCTCCGTATGATAAAAAAAAACGCTCAGCAAATCAATCAATCTCGCCCATTCGTAGAGCTAGCAAAGCCCTGACATCGGTGACATATTGTAATGCTTGAAGCAATGGAATCAGATGCAAAAGGTCGATATCGGTAGGGTCGTTAATCCATCCTTCAATCGGGATTGCGTTATCTGTATCACGAGAATTAACACTATTCCTGATGCACCCAAAAAGGCTCCCACAACGGCTCCGACACCGCTACTATACACAATAGAAGTCACATGATTTGAACGAACCAACCTTCATGAAAAATATAACTCATAGGTGAGTTGTCGATTATCATAACTTTAGACAGGTCTGGCTCCACGGCACTGATATCCTTGATGTAAGCACCACCACGTTGCGTGCAGTGTTGACGATAATAACGGCCTTTGAAGTACTTTCGATTTTGCTCCAACCAATCAATTACTGGATCGGCATATTCTTGCACAGATGCTGTGAATATCACAAGGTTGTACCATTTACAGACCTGAATCATTACGCACCCTCTATGTCAGACCCTGCCCACACCTACCATAGAATACTTAGAAGACATACCATTCGGAGAAACTCATCGCAGTAAGGGCGCTTGTGAACGTAATATAGGATCGCATGCTGGCGGTCGAGTTTGACCTCCACCATGTGACCGGAAGTCATCCTTCCCCCCTTGGCGAGTGAGTGGATTAATGTCTCGTCGAGATCCAAGATCAATGTCTTCGGAGAAGGATGGGAAGGGAGAAGTGGTTTGGTGGGTCCCGAGCTCCGTGGATACTTTGTAAGCCGCAGACTTGGGGATGGAGATGTTGGTGACTTCACAGATGTTGGTTTTGTAATTGTTGCGGATTCCTCACTATAAAGCCGGATACGAATTGATCTCCGGGGGACTATCTCGTCGATCAAGAAGGGACTGTCTCGATTAAAGGGTCTAGAGCGTAGATGGTGCGCTGGTGGTGTTGGATCCATGCCCGAATCACTTCCGTAATGGTGTAATACTTCCGAATCGCTCATTATTGCGGAAGTGTCGTCAAAACCGCTCTTCTCGTAATCAGAGTATTCAGTAACCCGACCTTGAAACCCACCAAATGGCCCTAGTAATATTGCGGCGAAACGCTTAATCGGCAGGAGCGGAGAAAAGACACCATCGTCATTATACAAAAAGGATATCAGCCAGCCTCCCGAAGAAGACAATGTTGAGAAAAACCACCGGAATGCCCCTAGCCATGGTCCCAATAGCCACATCCCGTACCCTACAGATCGCTGGCCCTTGTCGAGTAATAAATCACCGTGTTCGTCCTCCTCATAGTCTTCTGGCCCATCTTCCTCTTCCACTTCTTCTTCGTCGCCATCTCCATCGTCATCATAACAAACGCTTTGCTTGAGGTCCCTCTTCGGCTGATACCCCCTATCCTCAAAAGACCTCAAAGAGCCAGAGCGCTGCCCACGACGTAGAGGTTTAAAAGGATCTGTCCGTTGAGTAGCCGGTGGAGTCGTTGCTCCAATAACTTTGTCGACTCGAGACGAGAGTATGCTAAGGGAGTTCATGTTCAAGTTGAAAAGGCCATAGGACCAGAGGGGTGAACGGTTAGTACCACACAGAACCGAAAGCTTTTCCCTCTGCCCCTGGTCGATTGTGCTGTGATCTGGGGTTGTCGCAAACCTCCCTTTTTTCCGTATTTTTGGGTTCCGGAGGTTGACTAGCGGGAGACCAGTACCGGAGGAACTCAACGGGAGAGACGGAA
This sequence comes from Tuber melanosporum, assembly GCF_000151645.1. Classification (NCBI taxonomy): domain Eukaryota; kingdom Fungi; phylum Ascomycota; class Pezizomycetes; order Pezizales; family Tuberaceae; genus Tuber; species Tuber melanosporum. The sequence continues at coordinate 975,354 of NW_003298755.1, forward strand.
GGAAGCGCAGTGAAGGCAGGATCAAAGAGCCAGTTTGGTATTCCGACAAATTCAAGCGTAACTGAGGTCTATCTGATCGCCAAGGAAGTGTGAGCGCAGATGACCCCCAGGAAGATGCTGTCAAACGGAGAATGTTGTCCAAGAACCAAGTCGAGATAGCAGACCAACTCGGTGCCACTGGTTGTCACATGGAACGCCTCAGGGCACCAAACCCATGCCGTTCTAGGGACCCTCTTTCCCACATGTCACTCGACCCCCGAATCGTGGACAATATAAGCACCTACTGCCACATACTCGTATATACAATGGTATTTTTACGTCCGATTGGAATATGTTGGTTCCTAGCTCCATCCGGATTCCTTACGGTCAGTTGAAACAATGTCACTGCTCTAGGTAGACCCCGTCAGCTATCCGGGCAGATTCTTTGACGTTAGAGTACATTGGATCTTTACAAAAATACTTTATTAGTTATCTTTACAACGCCCTGAAAGAAACATCGCCCGGGAAAAACAATGCGGGTCATAGGTTTGGATTCCAGCCAAATGGCATAACAGGAAGCAAACTCGGGATCCAACTAGTTCCCCTTCAGAACCAGACCTCGCGCTTTACGATACCCGTCCAATAAACAGCAAATCCAGCCGGTCACACAATTCTTATAGCCATAGCATAGGATCAAGAAAAAAAACGGGTTAGATGTGCTTCACCAAGAATACAAAGCTTGTAATCACGAACCTACAGCCTCACATTACTTTTTGTCCAGCCCCAATCAATAGCAATAACAATGCAGGAATCGACACAACTTGCCCATCTACCTCCCAAAATTCCCTTGCTTAATCACAAAAGCTTCCAATGCAGCAATTGCTGCATAGAGCCTGTTCTCCGCCTCTGGGAAAACTAAACTCCTTGGGGAAAAGAATACTTCATCCGTTACCTCCTCTGGTTTCCTCGGCAAGCAGTGCATAAACCTCCAGTCCTTATTCGCACCACCCCTCTCAGCGAGATCTAAAGATACTTGAAATCCAGCAAATTGTTTAAGCCTTATAACCTTCTCAGACTCTTGACCCATTGAGACCCAGGTGTCGGTCACAATAATGTGTGCCCCCTTAACCGCAGCCTCCGGCTCATGAGTGGTCACAATGGATGAGCCCGACAGATGTGCTGCATTGCGCGCAAGCTGAAGCATATCTGGTGGGACTGGATAGGCAGATGGCGTAGCAATTGAAACGTTGATGCCACACTTTGCGCATGCAATTGCGAGGTCACAGAGAACGTTATTTGCATCGCCGACCCACGCGACCTTGATGCCTTTTGGTTCCGGGAATATTTCCGTTATTGTGAGGATATCGGCAACTGCTTGGAGAGGGTGGAAGGCATCGGAGAGAGCATTAATGACAGGAACAGTGGATGTCTTTGATAACTCTACAACATCGGAATGAGACCCCACACGGGCAACCATGCAAGATACCATTGACGAGATGACCCTGGAGGTATCGGGAAGTGACTCATTAACCTATACACTGTTAGCGATCACATCAATCGGTGACGGGATGGGCAAGACAAACCCCCAACTGAATATCATCCTTTCCAAGGAACATCGGGTGACCCCCAAGATAAACCACTGCTGCCTCGGTAGACACTCTGGTCCTTGTTGAACGCTTGGAGAACATCATGGCAACAGTTCTGCCTGTTAATGTATCCTTCAGCGAAGGACTGGTCTGTCCAGCCTTAAATTCCTGCTTTGCTCTCCTGGCCTGGCCGACGAGTTTCACAAACTCCGATGATGTGAGGTCGTCGATAGAAAGTAAATGGCGAAGCGCAAAGGGCGATGTTTGTGGAACGGATCCAGCTCCTGCTGGGTTCCCAGCACGGGCGGTGAGGATTGAGCGGGAAGAATTTCGAAACACATGGGGAAGTTGAGCTCTGCGAAAAATTGGAAACGTCATGGTTGATAGAATGAAGGATTGAGGTAGCGGGGTGTTACAAGGTGGATCCAAGTAGGTATTATTATCCTTGTAGGTACTGTACTGCGCCTTGCCAAAGGTACACTAAAAGTGGCCATTTCCAAAGCTTTGTGACGTGTGCCACAATTGATTATCCCCTCAACTGCCAACATCTGCCATTCACGTGACTTTACCGGATTGGGTTGGCAGCAACCATAAGCACGCCAGGATTTTAGCGCCACTTCATACTGAGATTTATACATAATACAAAATGCGTCTACTCACGCTGTCAAAGCGTTTTTAAAAGAGACTGCTATTGCATATAGCCAATATTTTAGTACTTTTCTTAAATTTAGGTGGTATGCAATAGCAGTCTTTTTAAAAAACACTTCGTCATCATGAGTACACGATTTGATTGACTCTGATCTCGCCAAGTGTTTCCTTGACTCTGCTAGTTGAGTACATCTAACATGCTCCAAAAAACAGCTTTTCTTTTTCAAACAGATAGCTTCTCTACAAACTTTACAGCCATAGTAGCTCCTAAGAAGTCTTTGTGCCTGAACCTTGTAGTCTTGCTAGGCCAGAGAAACTCATGACTTGCATGCTAGCCGACATGACTGACAGGACTTAGCAGTTTGAAAAAGCTTTACAAGCTCATGTTTCTGCATAACTGTGTCCAGTCTTTCACCAGATTGTGGGACAAGTGTTCCTGGGATTGAAGTAACAGCCTGGGGAGGAGAGCTCAGAATAGCCATTCTGCCAGTAGAAACCTCAGAACTTTTCAGAGGTAAATCTAATAGGGCAGGACTTTGAGATTCCCGAACAGCCAGATTAGATCCGCGAAATGTTTTCTGAAAGGCTTCAAAGAGGGAGGCAATTAGATCCTGGAAAAACTCTTTGTGTGCATAAGTTGAATTATTTTTGGTACACTGGCTTGATAATAAAAAAGAATTGTTGAGGGCCATATTCAATAAAAAAAAGAATAGAAGCCTCCATGTCTATCTTTTGACTCTTTGGGTATCGTAAGTTGTCATGAGCTCTAAAGCTTGGTCTACAGCTCTCATGCTATGGTTATAGTTGTCTACTATTGTTGGTATTAGAAGATACTTTACCGGTTGATCTCCAAATACTTTCCGTGTAATATTATCTACAGTTGCTGTTGTTGCCAGTTGTTTGCTGAGCCGAATCACTTGTTCATGAGGGAGGGCCACTGTTCTTGTAAAGACGACAATTTGAGCATCTTTCCAGGCAAGTTGAATGACTGATTTCTTGGCTGAAAGCTCCCAGTACTTGTTCCCCAGATAACTCGGTTGTTGTAGACCAACTTGATGCTCATAAGCCTCTCTGAGAACTTCTCGCAAGTATGGAGTAATTCAATAGTATGTCTCTTTTTCTGCTGTTGCTGTTCAGTCAGTGTCAGAGATTCTGATTTACTAAATCCGGTAAATACAGATTGTGAATTATAGGCTTCCACAACTAAAGAGTGGGTGGAATTTTGTGAGAACTCTGGTGTACATAAGATGTGAGTTTTGATGTCTTTTCTATGAAGGGAAATAATAGGTTCTTCCTCCGCATCCCATTGCTCCTCACGCTTTGTATGCATTGTACGTACCATTTCTGCAGTACCAATACCTAGCTCATATAGTGTTCTCAAAAGTGGGATTATAGTAAACAAACTGTCAAACTACAGTATACGTTTAATCGCTTAGATCATTCTTTCCCCAATATCTGGATCACGGTAGAGTACAAGAGTAAGGAGTATTGATTCGGTCAGAGTAAAGCCATATTGCACCCAAATAGGATCTAGTTCTATAGGCCCACAATCTTCGCCCTTTTCATGAAATATCTAGTTGATGATATATCCATAACACGCCAAAACCGAGATTTTGAACCCTTCTGGAGTTTTCTTATAGGGAATATTGACAATCTCAGAGGCCCTCCCATGAAAGCACTGAATCATCTTATCAACTGCAAGATTTGGACCTGACTTATAGTACCCTTGGGCCCGGGTTTTGATGTAATCCGAGAGGTGAATAACCCTTCCAAATCAACTTTGGAAGGATTGTCCTAGTTGTGCACAGTAAAGAAAGAGATCTATTTGTTCAAATCGATTGCAGCTGATGTAGTTCCTAACCGGATGGGTAGGGAGAAAGCCATCAGAAATCTTCCAATAGTCACCGATCAAAGGCTCTTGATAAAGCGCTATATAACATATTATACTAAGATATGTATAGAGTTCCTATCTACATGTTGGTTTCCATTTCGAGCGCGCTCCTCAGTTGTTTTTTTTCACTCCTCGTAGTTGTTTTTAGCCAAACTATTAGTATAGTAGGCTAATTTATCCAAGAGCCCATTAGTGAAGAAGACTTGAAACAGCTTGATTGCATTGGAGTCATCTATACTAGCTGGTCACCGGAGATGGCCATGGGCCTGCTTGGTATCAGTGTAGATCTGGAGAGGTTGCCAGTCTCCCGGTGGGGAATCTGGGTTGGGGGGTAGATCATGCTGATGCCTCTAGAAAGCTTGGAGTACTCGGGCGGGTGCACTAGATCAACATTATTGGATTTTCAAGGCATCTGATATATACTTGAGAGAGTTTTAATCAGCAGAATCAAATTGAAATATTTGCACAGGAGTAGTACAAGTTCCAAAATGATGACATTTGACCACAACTCCTTCTACATAATGTCTTTTGATATACAAGGTTTTTTCTTCTGGTGCTTACTTGTGACTAAGCAATGTGACCAAGCCCAGTTAGGTAATGTCATGGGAATGGCAGATGTTGGCAGTTGAGGCAATAAAGTACTAGGGCAAAATGTTTAGCAGTTCTGAGTGCCGTACTAGTACTAGTACAAGTACTGAAGATACACTATAAGTATTAACCCAAGCTCCGTCTCCGTTACAACCACAGCGAAAGAAGAAACTAGACCTTACTTCTTGCCAAGGCACTTGTTCATTGGTTAAAAACCCTTTGTCATAGCCACATCCTTTACCCCATGTAGGAAAGGTACTTGAGTTAATAGATCCTGCTGCAGCTGTGTTCATGGCCTGTTCAAGTCATAAGGACAAGAAGCCTACTAGGAATTCTTCCCCAATCTCTAGTGCTCTGCCCACTACTTCTGATGGTGAGTGCCTTTTCACCATGGTCAGGTGATGCGACTATCTATAAGTGACATAGAATTTCTAACATTTTCCATTACCTCTACCAACACCAGTTGGGTTAAATGAATAGGTAGTTCTAGTTCTTCCATCTACTATACTATGCTTTGTGAAATGCATCATAGTTATAAAAGTCCATGAAAGCAGAAGCTACAATAGGTCAGGAACCTACATTTAATAGTTATTGTCAAGATTTCCTAAAATAGGCATTACATAATATAGCTTATGCAGAAAATGAGATGTATGACTTACAAATCATACTTATATTGCACACATATAATGAATTGAGGGGTCTTGTGAGAAAATGAATTATTTTTAATTGATTAGTTGAGAGTAAGCTTGGGAAGGTAAACTTGTATTTCACATATAGCATTATAAGAAATGATAGGAATGTAAAGTATAAGGCTATTATTAGTCCGATGATTGTGCATATTACCAGGATTAGGATCATATAATTATGATATTTCATAACAATTGCAGCTTAGAGTCATGAATTTAAGAAACTAATACAATTGGCAATTCACTAAAACAATAGATTAGGGGTGTAGGAGGATGTCTTTATGTGGCAGGTGTTTGGACTTAAGTGGATTACTTCTCAAGTAAATACATATCATTCTTTCCTAGTTATAACTATAGAAATACAAGGTTCACTAGCTTAACTACTGCAAATATTCCTGCTACAAGTATTTATTTAAGTTACTATTCAGTGTGCCATTTCGGTAGCATAAAAGTAACCATTATAGTATAAATTTTGGCAACTAAAACTTTTTATCTAGGTGGGTGTTCGGCACATACAAAAATATTGGAATAAATTTTTATCAATAATTATTATATTTGAATAGAATAAATATCTGACCAATATAGTATATAGGTTAAGGGTTACTTGATTATGTACTTGTATAATATTATACTGTGATGGTAATATTAAATTCTTTTATTTTGAAATAATGGTTTTAACACTACTTTTATAGTAAACAATAATAGAATAAAGGGTTATCTTGGCAAGTATATTTATT
>NW_003298755.1:981689-984587 GCF_000151645.1 Tuber melanosporum
ACATACTTTGTGTCTGAATTCTGCGGTTTAGTGGGGTCCGTCATGTCGGTAACCAGACTCCTCCTAGTACTATTACTATTAGCTAAACCTATACTCATAATAGTGTCAACAAACTGCTGCTAGAGGAATAGTAGTAGATAAGAGTCTACCAAGTGGAAGTACTATTGGTTAGGTACCTTAGTCAGACATACTATACCTTACTAGATGTACTTAGGTACAAGTAAAGTGTAGTGGTTATGATATTGGATTGGATAACCCAAGTAGTTAATTTAGTAGTTACTCTGAATTGTTTAATAGTGAGTCTGGATAAAGTTACCATACCTTCAGACTACAGTTACCCTGCTTTCAGCTAAGGATTATCCTACTATAGAACCAAGTTACCCTACCATGAAGGGAACTTATTACAGAGGACTTTGGGGGAAATCACTGTATTGTTTGTCAGACAAAACTTCCAAGGATGGTCAAATCTCAGGTTGTGCAAATCACTCTGGTACAAACCAGTTGAGCTTCAAACACGCTATAACTTGGAGGTATAGTGGCTAACATTGTGTATTAGCCCTGTTATAGGTTCCTACTATTATTGGCTACAGCCTGGAGAGTTGCTCTTAGTCTAGTAAAAGTCTACTAGTAGAGACGCTCCTGTAACACCTTACATGTTCATGCTATCTGGTTGATCAGAGGCTGTGCTCAATATATATGATGGGGAAAAAGAGTCTCAGGAAATTAACTTCCTGGTAACATAGCATAAAACTGACCTAAACTGATAGATTAATACCACCCTGAAGTTAGAAGTACTATGTAAGGTTACTGGAGGCCAATAGGGTAGGTAACTGAAGTCTATTACCTGCAAGGGGTAATAGCACTAGAGAATCATTAAGGACTCTAAGACACTTGTTTGAGGTTACGATAAGATATACCTCAAAGAAAGTTTACTGTGGATAGCACCTAATGCTAGTTAATCATTGAAGAGGTCTCTTATTGAAGCTACAGGGCCATTATCTGGTATTATATAAAATAGAGTAGAACTGAATAGATGTTCAGTAGCTACAGATACGTGTAGAAGACTAAGTGTATGTGGATAGAGAGTTACATAATTGATAATGCATCTACACAGACATGATAGCTGGAAACAGACATATCTGCAATGTGAAGAGTTTTTACACCTGCGGTTGCATGGGAGATATAGCACTTAATATACTTCATTGGATAGGTGTTGGAAATCTATGAATTAGTCTAGTTCACTGTAACATGACTCCTGGAAGTGCTAATACAGTTAGCCAAAATTATAACATACTCATATCAAGAGGCTACCAGGATAGGAATGGTTGTAAAGATATGTTTACCAAACAAAGGTATTGATGGTTGGGTATCTCAGTTGTACTTGCTATGCCATACTAAGAAGTACATAAGTACCAGCATGGGACAGTGGTTACCATACAGGGTAGGGTAATCAAAGTAGTCAACTTAGGAGTTAACAGGAATTGTGCAAGCGTCGGTCTGGGTAGAGTAATCCTACTTGGCAAGGTAACTCAGGGTACACTTACCCTATATTCAGACTAGAGTTATGTGGGCTTAGGCTACTGGTTGTACTATGAGCGAGCCAAGATCATGTACCTTGAAAGTAACTTGTTACGGAGGACTTCATGGGAAGTTACTAGATGGTTTGTTTTGTCAAACTATAAGCATCAGCAAAAATAAACATCTGGGTCCCATGTATTCTGTGTATCAGATGCACAGAACAATGGAATACTAACTGCCATTCAGGATATAAGTGGACGTGGTGACCAAAGTCAAGAGTCAAGTGGATGTGGCAAGTAAAGTTTAGATGCAACTGTATGTAACATGACACAGCCAGACACAACTGTAGACAACTGGATGTGATAACCAATATTAGAATAGTACTCTTTGAATACAGAATTCTCAGGACACAGCTAATGCAAAGAATAACTTATGCCTAGTTTACAGCAAAAATAGCTGAAATATTGTACTTTAAGATTCATCTTTATAGATACCAGGACTAGGTTACAAAAGATACAGAAGCAATACGAAGTCGAATGGGTATAACAGGTTGTATCTCCACCAATCGTGGATGGAGATAGACACGGTACTAGAATATAGGAGAGTGTATTAGGTCAAAGTGTGTATGATATGTGATGAGTGGGCGGCTAGTAGAAGTAGTCACACATCATATTAAAGTTAGAGATCAGTGCATATCAGGAACAGAGAAAGTGTATATGAAGAGATACTGCCTATGATGACAGTGAGTGTCATGTATTGCACAAGAATACCTTTTTCCTTCTATTTAAGAACTTTGATCCTATTGATTGTGAGGGAGAATGATGGCCATAGGGGGAAGGCAGGCTTCATGGACCAGTGTGGTTGTAGGAGTAGATGAGAAGCAGTTTGTTACTCCCTGATGCACTTTGTTATAGTACATGGATATGTTATCTAGGGTGATAAGGGCAGGAAGCAACAGGTCAGCACCATAGGTGAGCATGGAGAGGAGCAGGCCAGAGGCAATCCTACAGACTATATAGTGGGAGATGCCCATGCCAAGTGTGGACAGCCTCCTGACTATGCTGAAAGCCCTTTGGGTTAGCCCTGGACACTATAGGAAGTGAGTGCTAGTTTCGCAGGTTAGAGTAAATGAGTAGCCATACTATCTAAGCACTGGAGAGGGATGGAACAGACTGCCATCAATGATGATATATATCCGGCAAAGTGGATTCCAGTGCTTAGATGTTCACCAGCTTACCACTTCACATTTAGGGATTGACAGGGCAACACCAACCTTGAAAGGCTTTTGAGAAAGTAAAGTAAAAAGATACTGAATAATCCACAAATTCCTACTATAGAAATGAGTAGGAACAGTAACTGAACAATTATTAATATTGGAAA
>NW_003298755.1:984727-989888 GCF_000151645.1 Tuber melanosporum
TCAATCTGTTGTAAGGATCAACCTGTCGGCAGTTTGACTGACAATGCACAAGTGGTGATGTTGTCGAAACCATCCTTTATGTCCAGGAAGTGGGAAGAAATCTTAAAGAGTAGATCCTGCCTCATCCTGATCACCAGAACAAAGGCAGCTAAAGTGTTGAAGGTTAAGAGACCAGTAAGGCTTGAAAGGAAGGCAGGCAATTCCTAAAACCAGGAGGATGGTATATCAAAACTAACCTAGGAAAGTTTTTCAATAGTTTGAGACAATGTAGGAAGGAAAAAAAAACATTTCAGCTTTCTAAACAATTATGTTTTATAACCATAGGTTTTCTAAACAACTGTGGAGAAAAGATCCCAGAGGATGATAAGGGTACCAGATAGCATTCACACATTAATTTTTTGGGGCTGGAGAAGAAGAGAAAACATCAGTGTCTACCCATGAGAGTGGGGCACAGGGAGGGCTGTAACATGGGATTAATAAGGGAGGGCTAGGTGAGCCACATGGGATCTCCTCCTCAGAGATCTCAGCCTCAGTCAGCACTGGTCTGGTAGGGGCGGTGAGAGTATCCTCAGCGGTATCCATCCACTCAATTCTTCGTAGGCCTATGGGTGGGTGATCACATGAGGGAGGTAGATATTTAGCAGAGCACCTAAGATGGATAGCCATCAGGGTGCCTTTGCAGTTCAGGCACTTTAGAGGGGAGGAGGGACAGCAGTCAGGAGGGGCTTTCAAGTACCCACACTTGGAACAAGTTAGGTTGAGAAAGCTGTGGGCTGCCCTAGTCTGGGTGTCAGAACAGCGGGCATAGATGTAGTGATCCTGCCTGCACATAGGAATGGGTGACCAAACTGGAAGTACTACTGGCATTGGGTCGACTGGCTGCGGGAGTGCACCTCGGAGTCTTCACCGGCTTGAGAGTAAAGATAGATTCACTTTTCCATCTTAGCAATGTCAACAGGTGCTACACTGACCACTACACAAGGGGTTGTCTTGGTGGCATGTATCTTGGCATTGGGTTGTAGACCGACAGCAAAGAAAGTAGTTACTGGGACAACAAATTTGATACATAAAACCTTCAATGACATCCATGAAGGAATCCCACCATCAGCAATTGATGAACGGAAGCAGCGAGGCAATTGTACTAATTGTGGCACAGGAAATGAGGAGTATGAAACTGGCTGGGGACAAATTCTGGTCTCTAGGACAAGGGTAAAAGATTATTGATTAAAGACACCAAGACCAAGAAGTGTAGGAGTGGTTCACCATCACAGAAAGATTTCTACTAATTAAGTTCCAAGAATCAATAACCCTTGGGAACTAGCCGAAGTCGAAGAAATGACTTAGGTCATTTCATTGGTACTGACAATGCTAGTCTATGGGTAGCCTTGAAGATATATATTCTTTGGGAATTAAAATCATCGGCAAAGGGGAATCTAGAAGCTCTGGAATCAAGCTTGCAATCATTACCTGCGTGGAAGTACATGCGTTCTGCTTGCTGCAAAGACAGGGGGATCAATAAGGAGCAAAGTAAACATTGGCAGCTCCTCTATGTTTTCAAAGGGAGTGTTGCAAGGTTGTTTCTAATGACCTGACACAGGTTCAGTAGGGTAGTCAGGCACGTGACCAGTAAACTAAAAGGTCTCTGATAAGGACTTAAACCTAGGTAGGCAACAGATGGCACCAAAGGAACTGAACAGGGAGAGACAGGAGGGCTAAGATGAAAGGTCTAGTGAGAGAAAGTTAAGCACATCTTCGATCGTTATGAGGAATAGGCACAAGAGCTCAGGACCTTGCCTTTAGTTACTATTTCTTACCTATCAGGTTTGTATGGAACAGAACCCAATAATGTGAGAACACTGTCTACAGTTCAGTGACTGTAACCAATAACCCTGCCGAGGTAATTAAAGTGAGGGCCAACCATCCCTATGCACCTGCCTTTTGTTTCAATGATATCTAGATGATGGCAAACACCCCCTAGATTCAGTCTAGATACAGTAACAGTGGAATGTATGGGAACGTGTGGGCAGAGAGTAAAGACCCCAAGCAGTGGGCTGTCCAAGATCTCGAAGGAAACAAGTTTATCTGTGGAGACCCAAGTTGTCAAAACTGTGAGGCCTCTATAACAAACATTGCAGTTGTTAACAAAAGCAACAGACACGTTGAGATGGCAGAATGACAATTCAAGGCGTTACACTACCAAACGAATATTTGGTGCAATAAAACCTACCAGATATGATTGTGGAGAGGTAAGTGATTACATCCACATTAAAAAGCCAGAATGTCAATGCTACAAAATATAAGTACGGTTAGATTCAGGATCCAATTTGTTCCTAATCAAGATAGAACTAGTGGATGAACTAAAAATTCCATTAACCAAGAGACAAAATGCGGTCAACATTCCAGGCATTGATAGTGTATCAGCTCAATCAGGAGGAAAACTTTACACAAGACGTATTTGGCTAGTAATTGGACGTAGCCGATACATATCTGAAGTTGGGTGCGAAATTGCAGTAGCAGGGGACTATGGGATGATAATCCCTTTCAGGTAGTCACATTAGGAACACCCACCTTCTACTATCTGAAAACATACAAAATGGGAATTCAAAGATCCCAAAAGCAATACTGGTGTTGAAGAGGAAGGTGAAGGAATCTCAGATATGTTTGAATAGGATGAGACAGATGCTAGGGATGCAAATGTGATCCAAATTGGACCATTTAGAATCATATAGGATCCAAATAAGATCAATTTAGACTTAGTTCCTAAGCATTACTGGAAATTTAAAAAGCAATTTCTTCCACAAACAGCAGCAAAATTAGCACCTAGGAGAACCTTTGATCATGAAATTATATTTGTTAAAGGAGCGAAACCCTGTTGGATACCCAGTTATCCTCTGTAATATAAACAACTCCAGTTACTAGAATACCTTGACAATATGTCACTACAAGGAAAGATCACATGAAGCCAATCACCTTTTATTTCCCCAATCCTCTTTTGCACCAAAGGAAGATGGTAGACTATGACTAGTAGTGGACTTCAGAAACTTAAACAAGATCACAATCTTAAACAAGTATCCATTACCTGTAATGTCAGAGTTGAGTAATTGCGTAGCAGGAGCAAGCATTTTTTCCAAAATCAATTTGAATGATGGTTCCAACCTTATTAGAATTAATGAAGGCAATGATGGGAAAGAGGTGTTCCAATCATGATATAGGCATTAAGAATATAAGGTAATGCCATTCAGATTAGCCAATGCTCCAGCTACTTTTCAGGATATTATAAATGAAGTCTTTCAGGAAATTCTAGCCTAAGGAGTTCTATGGTATTTGGAGGACATTCTCATTTGTTCCAAAAATGAGAAGGCACATATTGAGCTAGTAACAAAGGTGTTCCAAAGATTAGCAGATTTTGAGCTCGTGATTTCAGTCAGGAAATCTTCCTTGCATCTCCAAGAGGTGGAATTCTTAGGCTATGTGATAGTCATTGATGGGATATCTATGAGTACCCTAAAGGTGGATTCAGTTTTAAACTGGAAGTCACTGACGTTAATCTAAGAAGTTCAGATATTCCACTGATTGGTGAACTTCGACTAACTTTTTATAGACAACTTCTCAAAGATTTGTGCTACAATTACAGAACCATTGAAGGGTGATCTGATGAGGTTCGTGGGGGGCCTGGAACCGGAAATGGCGTTCCAGGAACTCAAGAGATTGTTTACTTTGTCCCCAATCCTATACCGTTTCTTCACAAAAAGAGAAATGATAGGGGAGAGGGATGTTAGTGATTTCACTTTGGGTTATATCATGTTTCAATTTGGGGAAAGAAGACTACATCCTGTAGCTTTCCTCTCCCTTCATACTAAATTCTGCAGAGTGAAATTATGAAATCCATGATAAAGTACTATTAGTGATATTAGAAGCATTCAAAGATGGGTGCCAATACCTGGTTGGAACTGAGAAATCAATAACTGTATAGACCTATCACCAAAACCTCCAATATTTCCACACCTCGAAGGTCAGTAGTGGGTGCTACATCTGTTTGGAGGAGAGGTTTGTTGATTATAACTTCAAAAGAGCTTACTGTTGTGGTACAAAAGGAGACAAACCTGATACCCTCAGTTAATGGCTGCAGTACCATGCTGAGGAACAAGCAGCACATGGCAAACAAGCCAGATTGAAATAAGAACATTTCTGAGTCAGTTCTGTAATGAGAACTGGTGCAGGAGAAATTTAAATATGCCTAATAGCAGGTGGCACAGAAGATAATATAAGTACAGGTGACATACAGGTAACAGACAATTGGAATAACTGGGACTCCGCAAACTGAGTAAAATGGTTAGACACAAGAGCAAGATTACCAACCAAACGTTCAAGAATGGCAGCAGGCCACAACCTCTACACTATGTGGGAGGATATTGTCCCAGCACGGGGACCATTCATTGTGGGAACTGGTGTTGCACTTCTGTTACCGGTCAGAAGCTATGGATGAATTGCTTCTAGAGGCCAGTTTGCAGTTAAAAGTGCTATCTCTACTAGTGTTAGTGTAATCCACACATATTATACTAGTGAGTTCAAGGTGTTACTATTCAACTACTATGACGGAGACTGTCACATCAACACAGGAGACTGGATTGCCCAGCTATTGATTGAAAAAATCAATACCCTGGATATAATAGCAATAGCGAACCTGGTGGATACAGAATGAGGAACAGCTGGATTTGGCTGCACAGATATCACAACAAGAGCTATAACTATATGGGAATTGGAACCAGTAGTTACCCTGGTATATGCATCAATTACCAGAATATACACTAGTATGATACAACTACAGTACCTGAGTGATCACTTATGACTGGCACAATACTAGCCCCCAAGGAATTGGAGAAATTCAATGATGAATTCTTGGAGCAAATTCTAAAAGCCATTCCAGGGGACAGAGAATGACTTAAAAGAAAAAATAAGGGGAGAAACTACAAGACAATGGCACACCTTTCTCAAAAGACAGGACCATGTCTGACATGCTGCTTTACTAAGAGCAATACCTATTTGTACCAAAAAAGCAGGACATTTATCCAAGACTAGCTAATGGTTATCATGATAGTAAAATAGGGGCACACTTCAGACGAGAAACGACCATCAAGATAATCATGAGGGACCTCTATTG
>NW_003298755.1:990773-1002066 GCF_000151645.1 Tuber melanosporum
TGGTTACATAGCCAGCATAGTGACAGTAACGTTAGTCATAACAGATGAATGTAATAAACATGCTCTACTGCTTGTGTCCCCATTAGGACCTTACAGAAAGTCACTATACACCAACTGAAAACAACCTCGCTGGGAGACCAAGAATGTTGAGGATGACTTAGAATGGAAAACAGAAAAAATTGTAAAAAGTGTGATAAGCTCTTACCGAAAGACAGTACAAGGTTACTACTAAGAGGTACAAATTTAAATATAGTACTTTGTCAAACGGCAAGGTTCTGCAGAAGATGAGAACACCTTGGAGCATGCTAGGGGTATGGATAACTGGATGGAAAGGGTGGAAGAATTGAACTTTGTTTATCCAGAAATCCCACAGCAGGTAGGTAGGAAGATGAGGAAAAGGTTTTCCTACTGTGGTCAAGCAAACATGGAAGGTTTTTTACCCTGTCTTCATCAAATCCTCAAGGGATCAATGATTAAGATTTAATATTTTATGGTTTTAATTTAATTTGTAATTTTTAATTTGTTAAATATTTATCCAAATAGCATTCGAGGCAAAGGGTTAAGAGTTGCGAGCTCATATTGGGAATACCAGGATCTGCAATGTAGAAAGCAGTGTAAGTAGGGTAACCCCTTGTGGAATCAGTATCTCTGGTCTTCATCACCACTATCCGGCCTCCTTACAGTACCTACATGTCATCATACATATGTATCATAGTTGTATACTGTGACTGTATGGCCATAGAGTTGAAGCTGTCAGAATAACTGCCTATTTGTCGTGGCTGTGCATCTGACTAGTGACTATTTACTGGATATATGAGAGGGGACCTTAGGCTAAGTCAGAGAAGTTGAAAGGAGTAAGGCTGTCAACAACGCAAAGAGCTACTAGGGGTGAAAGATGGAACATCCTTGGCATAGGCTATAAGTAACAAGACATTTTCACATAAACATAAGGTATCGAATGTTAAACATTCTCAACCACACACCAATACATTTGAGCACACTCTATGATAAATGGAAGAGTCTAGAACTCCTAGGAACACTACCACAGAAGTCAATGGACTTCACAGAGTGTTACAATTGGGTCCAGCAATGTATTGGGGTTTTGGGACAAGTTCTTAATACTAGAACAGCTGTTGACACCATGTTACCCATTGCAACCAAGAGTTGACAACCAAGGGAGTATCTGTCCATCTGGTAGAATTGGTTCCAGTGAATTAGTAGGAAGTCATCCAGAGGATATCTCAAGATGGAATTTGAAGTTATGGGGATTTAAAGTCAGGTAAACTAAGAAGGTTGCAGTTGTGACTACCACAGTAGATACAACAGACAGATGAAACTGATTATTTCTTCAACAATGGAGACAATTGGGGCCAACTCGGTTCGACTTGTGAACTGGGCCATAAGTCTAAAGACTCTCAAGTTCAAATAATTACTATTGGGGACTATGTACTTCCTAGGTTAGCAAAACAGTAATTACCTAAGTGGGTGTGGTGATTTTTAAGGTCTCCAGGAGTTTGCACCTTTGGAGGATACCGGATGTTACATGTTATAATCAGAGTGGTACATAGTTGGATAATTGTTATATGTAGTCTGTGAACACTCACACTTGGAATATACAGATTGAAGTTCCCCTCAAGATTTTAGACATCATCAAGCAACCGAGCAGGGATCTTAATAATATAATATTGTTCTCACAATTCCATTCTACTTTACCTACTTTACTTCACTCTTAGTAGTCATAAACCAAAGGTTCTTAATTCACGCCTTCCTTAGACATCTACATCTACAGAAATGAACCTTGGTTTGCCTAGACCACTCTGAAGTCAATCAGGTTGTCTCCCCCTAACAGCTACGCCCCACCTTGCATGTTTTCAACAACCAGACTTGCCTCAAACACACTTGGCAATGCCAGACCCCATCCTTATGCCTTGACGCCTGCTGTGAGTCTAATACGCACCTGATAAAAGCTGATGCTGATATCCATGATGATATGTCCTTATACATATCACTCATATTTCTCAATTGAATGTCTGTAATATGCATATCAGGTCTCTATCCCAAATGACCTATCCAATTTTCTTAATGCTATTCAAGTTGCCAGCCAGACATTCTGCTCCACCCTACAAATATTAGCAATATCACTTGTTTGCCAGATAAAGTGTTCACTTTCTGCACTTTTAATATTCTATTTCTACTAGTATCATGTTATCTATAAACTCTGAATGCTCAAACTGTGTTAAGATTTCATTTCTCATTACCACACATGCTTTTGTAAATTGCTCACCAGGTCGCACCAGCCCTGTAGTACAATAATCGACAACTGATAGTAATCATGAGGATCAAAGTTCTTCTATGGAAGGAACACTGTATTCAGTTAAAATATGTGACTATAACCTTGACAATGGGTGGTGTCTCTTCATAAGTACTTTCTCTGTATCCAATATCCACTGATATCTAAGTCTTAACATAATGTAGCTGCATTTTCCTTCTAGCCCTATCATCACATATCATACTGACTGGAACATATTACATTCTCCTATATTCTTGTACCAGATCAATTTATCTTTATTAGAAGAGAGGAGATTAAGTCCAGCTCCAGTGCTTGAAGTTGGAGCAGTACCATTGGGCCAAATTCTTATTTTTTGAGATGAGTGCAATATCTCGGAGACCACAAGTTAGCACTGTACAGTGTTTTTCGATGACCTCTAATTTCATCCAACCTCAAGTGAATATATCTCATTGATAGTTCATATAATCGATCTCAATGTTAACAGGCCACCTTCTTTCAACCTCAATGATTAGGTGCACTCTCCCCATAATATTGCCAGTGTCCAGCATTCTAAACCTTCTGTTATCAGCCCCAAGGGACCATTGGACTGTGATGTGAACATGTTACTCTGATACTTGTGCTAAGTTCTGTACACACAAGATCATTATGCTTGCCTGTCTGTAGACTCTAGGTTGGTAATGGCAGTTACAGTGCTAGAATAGGGTAGTGAGTTGACCAGGAAGCTTGTCCCACAGCTGAACATAGATGTCGTCAGTTCAGCATTGTGCTGAAACCTAATAATTGCCACTTGGATTGTTTTGGAATAGTTTATGGCATGTACCTCTTGCCCCTTAGCTCTCATAAGTGTTGGTATTCTGGAATGCAAAACCTGGAATCTCAAGCTGCATTAGAAGTTCAACTGTACTGTGTCCCTGTATTCCATAATTGTCAGTAAGACATGGCTAGATTTTTAGACTCCACTATATATATTGATCCAATTCTAAACACATAGTGGTACTTGAGATAGCAAACAAGTTGCATAAGTCATCAAGGTTAGCAACCTTATCCACATATTCCTTTAGGAATCTGCAACATGATGGTACATGAACACATGGATTAGATTTATTCTCGTGATATATGGTATCAGGTCTGAGCTCCACTCCATGACATTACAAGGATGTCAGGTTCAGAAACCTCATACAGATTGAATTGGGCTGTCCATTGTAGAGAAGGATCTCCCATCTGTCATCATTTTTATTTCAAAGTCACCATTTGTCTTTGATTTGATCCATATGACCTAGCTCAATGATGTTGGTAGAAAAGTATGGTATGTTACCAAACTGGTGCATATGATTGCAGAAGTGAATGAGGAGATGTAGCTTGTCAAAGTGAAGATGAGATTCGGTGTATATCAATTCCAAAATCAGGTTGACTTATTCCAGTCATTTGTGCTTGAGCATGCACTGGGCCAAATTAAATAGGAAGATCAATTGGTTGAGGGACATGTTTTGATTTTGTAGCTCAGTGTACTGGTCCAGATTATTGGTCTGCGTACATTGAGATATTCTAAACTCCAAGAAGATATCCTTGGTGAAGCGAAAGGAATTGAGATGTCGATACTCATTATCTATAGTCTTACACATAATTCTTTAGTATTGTACCATCAGACTAAACTTGAGCAATGGCCCAACTCCGGTCTGTTTAGTATTGACAAGTTAGCTTTATGTACTCTCAACCCCTGTTAATGCCGGAACAAGGACATGTGAAAGAAAATGTCCTAAGTTCTGCACATTCTTCCCTTGCCCTGGCATAACCTCGCAGTAGGCTTTCTTGGATACAAAGAATCTACTGTTTAGTGCGGATCCTTTACATACCACTTCAAATGTCTAGCTGTGCATGTTTCATAAGAACCCCTGGAAGATAGTTCATCATATGTTTAAATATTGTGAGAGATAGAGTATAGAGGAAATCAGGTCAGCTTAGACCAGCATTGAAATATGAGAAAGATGATGAAATTCATTTCATCTGATCTGCTTAAGATCAGCATTAAATGTCGTGTGGAGGTTACCAGAGGTGCACTCCAATGAACCATGGAGAATTTCTGGCTCGAGGTACAAGTATCTTGTGTACTCTCTAGCAGTATACCTCTCTTTTGTATTAGACTATAACATGTCCCTAGGTACTAGACATTTAAAACAGGGATTCAATCTATGCCACATAGCACAAGGGTTCAACATCATCAGCAATCCATGATTGTAAGAGCTGGAAGCATCTGCGAACATACACCTCCGCAACATAATCAATTTGGATAATGTCAAGTACAGTCAGTTGTAAGGGCTCAGATAGGAGCTCTAATACACTTTGTAGTATGTTGCCAATGATTTACCTCTGGGGTTTGTGGGCAGAAGAGGATGACAGGACCTTGGGTTTGACTTGCTAGAGGGGAAGAAGGAGGACTGCGCTCATTCCTGTTATGTTATACCTGGTGGACAGAACATTTTCAATTATTACATGTACTGGCCAGTATGTTTTGTCAATGGAGCAGTTGCTAAGATGTGTCTAATCTCATATTGTAATAATTGGAATGATGGTCAGGCCAGATGGAAGTGTTTCCTACAGTTAGTGAGCTCATTCTTTCTTGGGAACCATGTGGATAAGCTGTGGCACAGTGCTTGAATGACCCTCCACCAATCTCCTTTGTACATTTCAATATATACTTGCTGTCTATTTGAATCAGGTTCATATGGCAGTACATAAACCAACTAAGCTTACTAAGTTATTGGCTGAATAAGATATTGGATGTTATCTTGAACATTACGGTAGCAGAAGGCTAAGGTCCTCGCACCCCTATCGACCAGAGCTACGAAAAAATGCAGATATGGACTGTACTGATCCAAGCAGCTGACATGGTTCTTAACTATATGTATCAAGTTGTACCAAAAATCTGCTAAATTAGTAAGGCCATTTGAAAATTATTTGCTTACTCACATGCTAGATACCTTGCTTTGTGTCAAACTAGACTTAAATTGGAAAACATACATGCTAGGACATGGTACCCATAGGACTTCACAAAGATTTTGGTCTTCCTCCTCAAATGCCTTTTTGTATCAAATACATGACATTGTACCAATATAACACTCGTATTCGACTACTTTAGTAGCCACATGGACTATAGTTTACTCTTCCATGCGGGAGCCACATGCAGTCCCATTACCTCATATATCATGAGAGTTGTTACCAGGATCAATGACGAATTTGTAGTAACAATACAGCTTATGGTTCTAGTGGGTTTGGGCCTTTTGTGATAATCTCTTAATTTCTGCATCAGTGATCTCCGGTGTAAGGGGAGCATATGGTTTGTCTGAAATTAGAAGATTGATCAGCTACGAGCGGTACTTTTCGCAGTGTTTCTAAATGGGGCTTGCATTAGAGTATTGGGTCAGACATGAAGAACATTTTATCAGCCTTGTATGACTTAATTCTTTGTGTTTCATGTCACTTTGAGTTGATGTATTTTGATATCCTGCATGAAGATGAAGCTGACCACTGAATACATGGTCTGAAATGGCAGCCACAGCTAAGTTCTTTCAATCTGAGACACAGCTAAGGGTTAACTGAATTTAATACACAGTATGAATACAAGGATGTCCAGTGTGTTGGATTCTGGTTCTATCTTTTTAACAGGTAAAGTAGAAAGACATCTTTTGCTTTGAGTGTCCGAAACTAAATTTCAAAATATGGAAATCTTTTCGAGATATCCAAAATGTCAGTGAGTCAGATATTTAAAGTCAATTGATTACAGCAGAAAAAATGTCACATACGCAAAAATCAATACAAGCTTACTGTTCATCCTGTCTCAGATGCTGCAGATACTGTTAACGCAATCTCACAATTCAGATGAATCTGAGCTGATAAATTTTGTCTGGATGGGACCCATATTTCTGGATGTGTGGGACCCACCTCTATGTGCCATATTACCAACCTCCCTCATGAGCAATACCTACCCACACTCTACCACTCTGGACCTGTCTGACCCCTTGTGCCCATCACCTAACTCCTTTTGATTGTTCATGCTGTCCTAGGGAGACCTCTTAAGGTTTCTGGATATTGCTATTACCACCTCGTGACTTCCAGTTTCCTCTTCAAGACCATTCGAAGACGGCTAGCAGAGGCAAAAAAGGCCGAAGTCACATCAAAAGACAATAGATGTTGGGCACTAGTTACCATGATCTCAGGGTTTTATGGAAGGTGTCAGGACAAAAGGGCATAATGCGGGCAAATTACCGATGATAAGGGGCCCCTTTCCATCGATCTCCGATGTTATTGTAACAAGTGCTAGAAGTCTCCATTCTGCTGATGCTGCTCCAGCTTTTTATGCATCCGCCACATTTGTTTAGATAGTGCTACGGGATTCTTTGTATTGTCCAGAGGCTGTTTCCAGATATGGTTTGTCGTCGGAAGACCCACAACTTCCTTAGTAGCTTACTATCATCTGCCAGATTGCTCTTGAATTACCTTATTCCGTCAGAGTCAGGACTGTCAAAGCTTTCAGCCTGTACTGAATTTCACCCAGTGGCTCTGATCTAGACTTGTTTTGCCTTGTTCCAGACTATCTTAACCAGCATGATTCTTGTACATTGTATTATATGCTATAGATATGTGTTCATATTCTATTAAGCAATTCAACTTCGCCCTCTTCTTTTATGTCACTTTCATCTACCTGTAAAGTGGGATGGACTGGTGTGCCAAACTGACCAGGGCCCTTAATACCTGGTAGCCAATGTTGTGCCTCTGCCCATTGTGGCCCTCGTGAACTATATTCTCTCTAGGTACACATGCTGCCGGTACCAGTTAGTATTGTTCCCGCCTGCTCCATATCAATTCGGAACCCCCAGCTTACTACATCACGATCGTCTGCCTATCCAGCAGTGCTCTTTAAACATGTTTGTCGATCTCTCACAATTCTCTCCACTAATATGCTTGTAAACTGCCTCATGATTCTTGTCTGGAGGCTATTGGTGTCTGTGCCCAAGTTTGCAAATGGTGCTCTTCCAGAGCTGTTGTCGTATTAGCTGTATCATCACTTGTCCCAAGCGGATGTTTTTAATATTTACCTCGAGAACTTGACAGTCTGAAATTTACTTTGTCAATAAAGATTCCAGTCTGCCAGCACTGCAAAGCATAATATAATATGGCAGCACTCAGCCACTGAAAGGGGCCATTAATCTTTCCTAGAAACCTATCATCCATTGTGCCTCTTCTTTTCTCGCCTGAATAATACTGTTCATATATCACATGAGGAATTTGTGGAACTAGGAATCAAAGAGAATAGTTACGCCCAAATTATGATATCAATTCAGTCTCATTGCAGACAAAAATAACCGCTAAGAATAGCAAACCATGCATCATATCCATTTGGCGAGCAATTGAACCTCTCTTTCCCAAGTAGGTATATTACCAGTTACTTACAGGATGCAGAGTCTTCAGTATTAAGCTTATAGAGATCCAGTATAACCTTTTTCACAGTATGTAGATATTGACATCTGCATGTACTGTGCTTTACCCTAATCTGTTTCAAGAGTCGCCAGTGGCCACATTATTTGGTCTTGTGAACAGGATAAAGATTACCAATTATTGCCAACTTACTTGGTCCTTAGAGGTATGGGTAGCATCCTCAAGGTTGTGGAACCCCAATTCACATCTGGCATTACTCGAACAATTGCCTACTCTTTCTGTTAGGGAAATTGGGTCCAGGAACGGATCCTCAAACAATGACAAGTCCCATATTGTCTCTGGAGCTATGACGTGATTAGTATGCTCCATCCTTCGAGCTCAATTTCGCCTGCTACTGGTCACATGTTGGCCTACACTATCAGATCGTGGCATTGCCTGATTTGGGAGTCAGGCTAACAAACTCGGCTCTTCTGGAGAGTAGGCAGGCACTCCCACTGTGAATCTGTTTTGGCTATCTTGTATGAGCCCTGGTGTTTTCTGTCCTTGGTAACTAATGCTTCTTTCAGAGCTTTGTTTCAGGTGGCAACTCCTGGTCAAGATTGATCCCATTGATTGATGCCTAGTCACAATTAGTCTCTTTGCCATGAGACCAGCTGTCAGACCCTAGGCAACCTCATCTGGCTCTAACAAATCCTCCTTCTCACTTTTCTCATATTCCCTGTTGTGTAAGTCCATGCTATCATCCACTTCCCTAAGAGCCTGAACTCTGTCTTGCTGGAGATCAGGCTGTATCACCACGCATTGTGATAGGAGCAGTAGAGTTGAAGGGTGCCCTGGCCTGAGGACCGACGAAAGGTGATGGAAGCCTAAGACTACACTGGTGCAGCCAACACCTTCTTTAATTTGGATTTCCATATATATTCTCAGTGGACCTGATTTGGCTTTTGTCTATGATGCAGGGACAGACATGTGCTTCCTGTGCCAATAGTGCATTATAGCTGCTGCAGCAGCATAGTGAGCTGGTGAATTCACAGAATTTGATTATTGCATGAGCTTGTAATGCAGAATGGTGTGAGGAGAGGTAGTCCGTGTCAGGGAATGTAGATTTCTAGAAGTTTAATGGGGCTCTGTGGCTTGTACTTAAGTGACAGAAAAAATCAGATTGCATTCATTTAAGAACTGCCATGTTCACAGGTAGTGAGTCGGGTTTTCTATCTGTGGGGAACGCGAAGGATAGGGGACTGGCCACCTAGCAAAGCTTGTCAGTCAGACTAAAAGGTGTATTAAAATGCATAAACCAACCTAGTTTGAGCAAGGATGCTAAGGTGAGAGTAACATTTGTAGTTAGAAGAACTGGGAAGATAATGAAACGGTAATTGTAAGGGGTATAAGATACATTTAATCCTCGTGAACGTTGGGCAAAATGGCAATAACAGGTGGAAGGAGGACAAAGAGAGTAATTTCAAACCAAAAAAAAAAAGAGTTGGGAAAAAGCCAGACCAATGTGCAAGATTCAAGAAAACAAAACTCCAAGGCGGATAAAACAAATGAAAACCAGCCCGGAAAGAGCAAGAACAATCTGAGTCCACAAAACTCATAAAAACAAACTCCACAAAGCGTGGAACATGTGAGAAAAACTGGAATAAGAAAGGAAAGCAGAAAAAAGGAAATCCCCAAAACACAAAACTTGAATCCCAATACACCAAAGAAACAGTACAAGTGTATCACTGCGCTAGTATGGTACTAGCGAGACTAGTACAATGCCTGTAAGATTTCCTGTCTGCCATATTGTATCAAAGTAGATAAACTTTGTTGGAGCAGACTAATTCAGAGCAGAAATCAGTGCAAATCAAAGAGAGACTTACAAACCAGAGATTGTGATAGCAGTTGGAGGAGCCAATCTGCCAGCTTAATAATCGCAGAGGCAGAATGAGGATCGCTCATATTGGGGGATAAGGAAGGGCTTTTCGGTGGACTGTGTATGCTAGATGTCTGAGCGACCATCCGGGGAGGTTCTCTGAAGTCAGCCGAGCACTTTCAGATATCAGAACACCTCATTGGGACCGGATTGCACTTGCTAGAAGTGTTGACAGCCACCTAGTGAGACAGTTCTGCTATGTTCTGGTAGTCAACATTTCCAATAACTGCTACCAATCATATTTCCCTACTAGACCTCCATGCAGAAATGTTTGTCAGAGCCAAATGGAGTGAAGCTAGCTCAACTTGGTTTAGTGGGTCGGTGCACGTGAGGTCTTAACCTTCAACATCGATACCTTTTTCACTGCTGGCATGGATCTTCCAAGCCAGTGCACCTTGTCGTCATCGTCTTCATCCCTATCCCCCCCCTTCTTCTCCTCCTCCTCCTCCTGCTGCTGCTCCACCACCACCTCCTCCTGCTACTCCATCTCCTCCTCTTCCTGCCTCTCTTCCCGCTCTTCCTCCACATCCACTCCCCACTCCTCCTCTCTCAGGTTATTCTGTGGCAAGTATGGCTGACCATGGGGGAGACCTGTTGCATGCTCATCATGCGGTCGCAATGGCCTCAGAACAACAAGTCCATCGGTTCTTTGGGCAGACTCAAGAGCCACTTGATGCTGAGTATCGTGCTTTGATATGATGGAATTCAGTTTTGGTATCAGTCGTGGCACAACCGGATTGTCGAGGAGCAAAATTGTACAGTCTCCTGTGGCCCTGATGACATGTCAAAATCCATTCACATTGTTTGCTATTCTTTCTATTTGAGCGAGCAAGTAGGACATAGTAGGTTTTGTCATCTCCAGCGAGTGGACTGCTCCAAGGGTTTACCCACTGGACCTTGTCCAGCCCAGATCGGAGCAGAGCACCCGGTGGACACTCAGATGGTATATTGAACCACAGGCAGACAGCGTGCAGTCCAGCAAAACCTATTGGATCTGTATTACCATACATTACACTAATCTGCAGTGGAGAGTTTTAGGAAACTGAAGATCATTTCCTGCTGCAACAGCAGCAGCAACAATTGGAGAAGGAGTAACAGCCAGACCAATAGCCTGCAATGTTCACGAATGCTTCTTTACATCCTTGAGTAAAAAATCGAGACATTCAAGGAACAGCCTGCCACTCAGTGTCTCAGTCTATCGGTAGTGCCCTGCGCCATTGCTGGCAATACCTTACACTGAATGGGCATAGGCCTAAATAGCGGCCCATGGCGCAGCAGTAGAGCTCCTGTACCTCATGATCCGCTTAAGCACCATTCTCGGCTTTGCGCCATTCCACTACGCATTACACTCTAAACTGAGAGTAGCCAATTTTGGGAACTGATGGACTTGTTTCCACCAATTCACATTGCCATCATTTTGCTGGCTCTCTGTTCTTGGAGACTCAAGTCCAGATTTCTAAGTTGGCATCGTCACTGGGTTGCAGGGGGGACCTTGTGGTCTCACCTATCTTTGGCGGAGGAAATTTGTCAGCTGGTAGCTGTATAATCAGGGTGGAATAATAACAGAGTTCTGTATAGACTGTAATGCAAATGGGAAAGGTGTAGCGGAAAGCCTTGAGTGGTTAGAGAACTTCTGCGGATCATGATCATCT
>NW_003298755.1:1002153-1020284 GCF_000151645.1 Tuber melanosporum
GTCACATTGCAGACAGTTGGTGGGTGGGCTGATGTTTGCTTGATGGGTTGATGGAGGGAGTGATTGCTTGATGGTATGGAGAGGAGAAGGAAGGAAAAAGAAGGGGAAAGGAGGCAATTTATATATGGACTAGAAAAGTCTTTGGTCAGTTGAATGAGGTTTGTATACTGTACAATTATTGGCTTATCAAAAGATGTTTCACAAACCAAAAGAAGCTTAAATGATGTGTTAAGCATTAAATGAGCCACAAAATATGACGATGTGAGACAGTCTCTATTAAATATTACTTACCATACTTGTAAGCTAGATGTTGCACTTAAAAGCCAAATAGTAGCAGACGTGAATGAACTAATAGACAGTTGGCAGCTAGAAATTGTGCTGGAAAAATTAATATTTCACAAGGGAGTCATTTTGAGTAGCAAATGTGCCACAAAATAAGCCACAAGATGCTCACCACTCCCTCCTAATAAACAACATACACAGTAACTATAAAGGATACTGAACAGCTAAATAATTGACTTAAAAGACCAACCAGTGACAGGCTGCAGAGTACACACTAACAGGTATGCAGCTTGGTAGTCACAGGTTCTGTGCCATTCCATACCTAAAGATTAGAAAACTTTACTGGCTCTGGTAGGATCTTTTAGGCTACAAATAGGCTGCAGGATATGCGCCAAGAAAATCACGGCTCACTAGTCAACCACGATCCTGGAAAGCAAAATACTATACTTGCAAAGAGAAGATACTAGACTTGAAAAACCAAGACCATTGTTGGGACAACCTCCACCTACAGACCTGACAGCGATCACACCACTTTGAAAGTACCACATCCATTTCCTGTTTCCGAGAGGGCTAACTGTGAACTTGAAAGATCATAATTAGCCGAACCTGGCCCCCACTCAATCCCCTAATGCATGTCATAATAGACCTCTTGATAACAGAAGTCAACACATTACAGACCAACATAAGTTTTTTAAACATATCCAAGTGCCCTTATTGTCGATGATGGTATCAACAGGCTGTGGTATATAACAATAATATAAAAGCAAGCAAGCTGGATAACATCAAATTCTTCCACACTGCAAGTGACCAAACCTCATCTGAGTATACAGCGTCCTTACCGAATGACATCATGATCAGTAGATCATAGCTAAAGACGGGTGGCTTGTGGATGAAGTGGTTGATTCTGACTAAGAGTCTGACCTTGAGCTATATATCCTAGATTATGAAGTAGAGAGCGATAAACACCACAACTCAGATGCAGAAGACCACAATATATCCCAACGGCCAGACACCGTAAGCCCACTAAATTAATGGACAATCTTGGGTGAGGGCAGTACAATCATGGATGTTGCTGGCTATCCAGAGTGTATTAAGGCCTTGAATGATGACTCATGCAATACTTTTTCACCCTAAGACAACTGTAATTTAGCTAGCTGGTTCATCCAGAATCAGGTAGCCAAGTTATGGATTGATCAGTATTTTGCAAAAGGCTCCGGGGGTAGAACTCTAGGTCATTTGGATCTGTATATCCCTTGAGGAAACACCTCACAGCATTGTACCTATTCTAGCATTATCTGGAGTGGACGGAAGCCATTGCGGAAGATGGGAAACCTGCAACAACCTTATGCTATGGGAATATTGTTGACTGTGTCCACTACCAGACCTGCAAGGTTGCAAATCGAGCTGATATGGTGTACGCAGCTATTCGTAAATATAATTCAAGTGGGGAAAGATGGTACTCTGAGTTGCATACACCAAATGGGTGGCGGGAAACTGATGTATAAAATTGGCCCATGAAAGCTAGGAGTACCCAGCATTTCTCATGCTAACAATGCCTCTTGTTTTCTAATAGTAGTCGCTCCTGGCAGTGTAAATATTAGAACTGATAATTGGATTGTCGAACCGGACTCACCAGACCAATTTCCCTTGTGATAAGAAATATTGGCTCGTATACACACTGATTGCAAATATCCTGTTGCCAACTAGATTTGGCGCGCCCAAGATGCCATTGCTGCTTCATCCATTGCTGCCAGCACCATCGCCGTTTAGCGGTGAATCCACACATGCCGACCAAGCCTACCACCTGATAAATGTAGATTTTTTGCACGATGTTTTTGATCTCATTCATGCACCATTACTGGCCAATGCCTAGCAGGGGATGATAATAGATTCTGGAGATGGGAAAACACACCTCAGTTTTCCCATGCAGTCTGCCGGGATTGCAAATCAGGTTGAGCAAACTACCACCTATGAAATCAGTTGTAAGTCAAGCACTGAGTGTAAGGTTCTGTGCTGGGAGCTTGGTGGAGATCTGTGGCACACAGATACAATCCTTGATTACACCTTATATCCGAAAATAGCATTGGAGTACCAGGGAATGGCAATGGCTAGCACAAAAGAATATTTCAAGCAGATTGTCTTGAAAACAGGCCATCACATGTTCTCTAGACTCCAACCTGTAGACCCTACAGACCTCCATAGCCAGACCTGTTGCAGAACTTCTACCTTGGCCTATTAAACATCTGATGGAAAGGGTAGATGGACTCAAGGAAAGGCACCAACAACAGCAGGTATACAACGACCTCTGAGATCAACTTCTGGTATCTCTCAGACTCTGCTTACCAAAATAGGCCTATCATGAAGTCGTGCAATGCCAAGGAAAGGACATGTGTAAGCTCAGCAGATGTATCGTGGCTGCACTAACAATTGCATTACAAAACCCAGACAGCTCTCCACACATCCATTTACAACATGCCTAGTGATGTGGTAGTCTACTGTTTAATTTCAGTCTGATGGCCTAGTATCAGAGTCATACACCTTATGGCATATCTTATATGGAAAATTACCTGAGGACATTTCACCAGATGAAAGACATCATTTGTGAGTTTCCTAAGTCGAAGGCTACTCAGACCCAGGCAAGTTGCCAGGATCATGCTCAATGAGAGCTGATATCTGATCAACAAGCCAAAGCACTTCCCATCATCTCAGCCGCCAGACGCAGTTAACCGCTAGAGGAAGAGAGGCTCCAAAGCCTAGATCACCTGCTAGATTTCATCAGGTGCATGAACCACTTTACCTGAATTGTAATGCACTACCTGAGTCACTTTGTGGCCCAAGTCTGACATTTTGGGTCTGTGGTGTTTTCTACTACTGATATTGCTAAACTGCAACATAAAGAACAGATCGAAGAAGGCTATATGAGATCAAACCAAATTAAAGCTGCCAGACAGATCTTATCACAGTCTGGCCACCTGTATACCCTGGGAATGAGATGGCTAACAATTGAGAAACATTCAGATACTGCAGATCAGGCAGAGGGAAAGGAAATGTGATTGAAGAGATGCAAACATCTTCAAGCCATAGCACAAAACAGTGAGTTCTCACAGGGTTTAGGAATACCTCCCCTCTAACCAACTTCTGTGTGGCCCTTGAGATCAGTTATTCCACAATGGTGGAGGATATAGTCCATTATATCAAGCACACAGTAGCAGATGAGTAGTGGCTACATACTGATTCCCCAGAACTGTGATTGCTTCGAGTGGACCAATTTACTGAGCTCAAAATTCCAGTTATAGACTTTGAATAAGAGAGTAACATCTAGATCCACAGTGCTCAGTTTACAAGAACAAATGCTTGTGAAAAGGCTAGGCCAAGAAATGATTGGGTAGAGATCTGTGTTAATGGAGTAGACATGTGCAGGGCTCTTTGTGGGAGGTGTATAGCATGGTTGTTAGGGACTTTCCAGATAAGACACATCCAGAGAGAGGCAGGTGGTGTCGGTCAGCTAGCGTTGACTTAAGTACTTAATCCTGCATGTGGTGGGAGATTTCAGAATACCAATAGATGCATCCTAATTTGTACGAGGTCCGGCAGCCTGGATTTGCAGATTGTCGACATAGGTAGCATGTGTTGGTAGGCATATCTGGTTCTCATCCGATAGAGGTAATGGATTATACATCGTGGGATTGATTTGCAAATGTTTAATGAGATATATTAAATTCTTATATATACCATCCTACAATAAACAATATTTAACGACCAGGATTAAGCTACTACAAGCTAAGTAAACACAAAATTGAAAACTGGCTCCAGAAAGGATGTGCAGAGCGCAAAGTAATATGAGTAGTACTATCATTGAGAGTGCTGTTTGGGGCCTGACTGAATTTGTTCCATAAGCTACCTTGAAAAACAAAGAACATAAACCCTCTGGCACCTATATGCCCGTGCCTACTACTAACTTTACAGGATATGGGTCTTTCTGCTACTTGCCTGACACAATGGCCAAAGCAACAAGGGGGGGAGAGGACAGCAGAGACAACTACATGGTGTGAGGATGGCGGTCAGAGTAGGCATATAGGTACGCAATGATGAGCACTTCCTAGGATTACACTAGTGTACAGTGCAGGAACAATCCATCATGGGATGTTACTTGACAGATCTAGGCCACGTGGACAAGTTGAACCAGTAATGTGGCATTCAAGAGACAATGATCCTGGAACAATCGAGTGGAGGGAGCCTAACCAAATAGGGGCTAAGAGTAAAATAGCAGCCAGTATTGGGACGCATGGAGTGCTTGACCTGAGAGTGAGATGGTAATGGTGAAGGGACCCGGGTCAGAATCTGTTGGACTGGACAGTTGAATCAATTTATTGTTTGGACAGTCACGGCTGAGAACCAAGAAAATTGATATGTGGCATCCGGATGCAGACATTCTTCCTCCCATGATAGTGGTTTTTTTGCTCATGCATGCAAAGCAGAATATACAGAACACCACTATACATAGTATTGGCAAGTTCCCCATCAATGACAGCAACACCCGAAACAATCCCAAAGACATGGCCTAAAACTCAAACCGTGGACAGTAAGTCAACATGCTTGCTATTCTCAAGGGAGGCATAGCCCCCAGCGGACACAATCACCAGCATTCAGCTATTGTTATTGTTGCAGCTATTATCCCAGCCATAGCCAGTAATCAATTGATTAGACTGTATAAGATGCAGGATGCCTTTCATGTAAAAGGAGATGGAATTGAGCTATATATGGCCTGTGGCGCAGCTTTTAAATCCCTAATATTAGCAAAGAACTTTATGAATAGCGGCACATTCATGGATACTGATTTCAGCAAGACTTTGCATCGAATGAGGAGATCATATCACGCATGTGAATCTCTTGTGAGAGCAGCATCCAGTGACATGCTCAGGAGACTTCAGATCCAATAAGCTAAAATTGCCCTAATTAAGGACTGTGGTAAGAGGTACATGGACAATTTTGTAAAAATAGAAGTACTTATCTCAGTACCAAGTGTCCCAGTAACCTTTACTGGGGAAGTCCTCCTTGACCAAATATTACTACAGTCACTGGCCCCAGCTCAACCTGTCTACAATTAATAACAAGTTCAAGCTCCATAGGTACTGCTGCCTCAAGTCCTGACAGGCTGGGTTACAGAAGCCAGATGTAGCAAAGATGCCACTATATGCAAAACACATCACTAAAAAGCTATGATGGAAGGTGACCCACTTGTAGATGATGGGGTTCTCAAGAATCCCCCTACAAGAAAAGAGGTTGATAAGTATGATAGCAATTGATAGGATCAATGTTCTTGTGTGGAAGGAAATAGGTATTCTTGTACAATGTGTGACACTAATCATCTCAGTGGCGAGTGTCTCTTTATATACAATTTGTTGGTACCCAATGTGTACTGATTGCTAAGCCATAATATGATATGTGACTGCTTTGTCCTTCTAGTGCTATCACTAAGTATCATACAGCCTGTGAACCATTAAATTGTCCCATATCTTAGTACAATATCTATCTATTTCCACTACTCCTGCTGATATAGTAGTATATACAGTCCTATCATTTCCTGGAATCTTGAATATTTTATGGTACTCATTAATTGCATTTATTAAACCACCCACTACCCTCTTGCGAGTACTCACTTGATCTACAATCATCTTTCCACTATTCTACATATCCTCTGATCTATTACCTTTAATAACCACATATCTTGTAGTTGGTTTATGATTGCTCCATTTTAAATCTTGTGCACTCTTTGTCATATTCATGAGTTTTTAAACAATCCCCTCCATATCTGGTAATATGATACTTTCCATATTGATGCTAGTAAAGCAGTAAATTCTGCCTCTTCAGTTGGTCCTTCTCTCATTGATTTCATTAAAAGTAGGATCCCCTGCAGACATAATATCTGCAAATGTGCCATGTTCATCTGTATCACCTGTACCAACTGGCTTCAAACTGGATTTCAGACTTCCTGTCTTGGAGAAGTAACCACTATGATCTTGCTCCAATTTCCCTGATTTATGCTGTTCAAACAATGATGCTTCATCCTGCCTTGTGCACCTCATGGTGCATGCTTGAAACCAGAGAAGATTGCTTGATTTGAGTGTACCACTGCACCAACCATGTTCCTCAATTCACTTTCCAAATTAACATGTGTCTTCTCTGAATCTGGTATACGCAGTTGCTGTGAGGTAGAATGATGAGCTCAAAGAGTCTTCTCCACTTATTTCAAGGTGTAGTCAATGATTGTCATAGTAAGACTTGTATCTTAACATTCTATGCTAACCTCCATTGTAGAGTTTAACCACAACCTGTTCTGGAAGTATGTTCTGGCTTTCTACTTTGTATATCTTGTCTATCACTGGCTTTTCGATCTCAAGTTTCACTTTGGCTTACTCATTGTCTTATATTCTGGAAAGCTAGAACTTGTTGGTTTGGCATTCTCTTATTTCACTTGATCTGCAAGTGTCCTTGACCGGTTCTCTAACTATTGTACTTCCTGTCATTCTCTTGATCCAACAAAATGCAATCCTTGATTGGTTGTGACCATGTTCCTCCAGCTCCTGTCATTCCCTTGCACATCCTCTTACGGTCCATTAAAATGCACCTTCAGTTCATTCGGTCCTTTATTCTCTATGGGTGTTCATTCTCACTGCCACAGTTTTTGAGCCCAGCAAAACAAAACTTTTAATTTGTCAGGGCCCTCATCATGCTAGTCCTTGCCTTTCCCCCTCCACATATTCCACATTGTCAAATGACATCATAGTACTCTTTGGCCAAGAACGTCACAGGTCTAACATTGTGTAAGTCAATCTAGTTAGCCAGAACCTAGTTCCTAGATATTGTTTTGCATGTGATGCTGCAGAGACCTCAAATTGGTAGAATTGATAAGGTTGCTTTGAAGTGCTGAAGCTGAAGCCAGACCTTGCTCATGATGGCACTCTGCCTCAGTAACCTCTAAGTATATTACCAAATCTCATGCTTCATATTTTCCTAATATCATAGTTCATTGCAGAATCTGTTTAGTTTTTATCCAGGGAGCAGATTAAGGAATACCATTAAGAAGGAAAAAGGAATGTTGTTTGTCATTGAAAGTAGCACCACAG
This sequence comes from Tuber melanosporum, assembly GCF_000151645.1. Classification (NCBI taxonomy): domain Eukaryota; kingdom Fungi; phylum Ascomycota; class Pezizomycetes; order Pezizales; family Tuberaceae; genus Tuber; species Tuber melanosporum. The sequence continues at coordinate 1,009,563 of NW_003298755.1, forward strand.
CATCTCAGTTGGCAAATGAGGGTCTGTATCTGTGTTGCATACTTGCAGACTGTACTGTAGTCTTCCCACTTGAGTCCCTATAGTTCCTGGTAATGATAGTTCTCATCAAGTTGTAGAAGATGTAAGAAGTCATAATATATAACTTTCCATATAATAGTAGGATTTACATAGTAATCTGATGTATGGTCATAGGTGATTTCATCAGAAATGGCAAGTCGAATCCAGGCACTGGCTTGTAGTTTTCTGGTCTTGAATGGATTCTATTCAGGCCAAATCTTGGGGACATTTTCTTGTGATCCAGGCCTTGAAATTTGCTAATCTTTATTCCTAGTCAACCTCCAGGGTCCTTGATAACACAAATAATCCTCTATTCTCATAGACCAGAGTGGATTATTTCTTCCATTCAGCTTCTGGAAGGCAACACCTGCCTAACCTGTCTCTAAGCTGGCAGAGAAGTTGATCATTATGTAATAATTTATCTATTGATGTACAGTGTCTCGACAGAAATGTTCATGAAACCAGTCCCAGAAGACTTAGCTGCCTCACCAAAATGCCACCTTTTAACGAAGTGTAAGGTTGATCTTGACCGTTCACCCCATCGCGACTGTGACCATTCACAAATCTACACCCACTGAACCCTCCTTTACCTAATTAATTAATTTATTAATTTCTTCTACCTTTTTCACCAATGGTTAAGTGTGCTGGAAATACGAAGTATGCCGCAAAAAGAACACCCCCACCTAAAACCACTGGGAGAGAAATGAGCCTTACGAGAAGGGTAACATAATCGCCTTTTTCTACTACCTCCAGAACATTGCCTTGGTGGCTCAAATTATTAGACGCCCATGGACAACAGTTAAGAGCTTTTTTGTCCGAGCATGTGAACATCAATCTCTTGAAAATCTCCCTCGCCCCAGTCACACCTTCATTTTGAGTGGTCAACAGCATCGCACAATTAGACAGGCAGCCAGGTCCAACCGGAAACTGATCTGATGCACCTTCAGTGATCGCTATGCACCCAGTGTTTCTCTTGATACTGGTAACTCTTTGTGCTACCCAGAGTGACTGGATATGATTGCCTACTAAATTTGCCTGCATAGTGGACCGGGTACTCAGAGAAGCAAACATTAAAAGATGGATAGCCAAGTCAAGACCTAGGCTAAAGCCTGATCATGTGGCTAAGAGATTGAGATGCTACAGCTCATAGGGACTGGAGAGCTGAGGATTTTGAAAGGGGAATTTGGAGTGATGAGTGCAGTGTGGAGAAATCCAAGAATCCAGAGCAACAATGGGTATTCAGAGAACCTGCAGAGAAGTGGTTGGCTGATTGTGTACACCCAAAGGAGAAGGATAAGGGAATCTCGCTTATGGTTTGGGGGTGCTTTTGGGGTAAAATAAAAGGTCCATTAGTTCCTATTACTCAAACTATCAATAAGACGAGGTTTGTTAGACTTTTGAGAAGATATCTTTTTCCTGTTATTCATCAAATGATTTCCTTTAGTATACAACTTGAAGATGTTCTTTTTCAGCAAGATAATGCTCCTGTTCAAAAGGCATATAGTGTTATGGATTGGTTGAAGAGAAACAGTATTGAGGTTTTGGACCACCCCCCTTATTCCCCTGATTTAAATCCTATTGAGCATGTATGTGTTGAGCTTAAAAAGCTATTGTACCAGCAGAATCCAAGGATTGCAGATACTCCAGGAGCAAAAGAGGCTGTTAGGAGAACACTTGCACATGTATTACCATTGGTTTGGGAGACAATTCCTGAGGAGTTTTTTGACAAGTTGTGGAAATCAATGCCTGATAGGGTGGCTGCAGTTTTAGAACCAAGGGGAGGTTATACAAAATATTAGCTAGTTGAATTTATGGCAGGTCAATTGACCGTTGAATGTTGAGAGGTGCCAGTAGATATTGATTGTGCACTTGAACTCGCACATGAGCACGCCCTTTGACAATCCCACCAGCACTGCTCCACCATATGGCACAACCGCAATTAAACATTGTCTCAGATCACGAATACTTCTGCCAAGTGACTGTATCCGCTATGGCCAGTAATGGCTCAAAACCTGATAGCAATTGATATGATCAATCTTCTTTTGTCGAAGGAAAAAGGTATTCTTCAGTAATGTGTGACACTAGCCATCTCACTAGCTAGTGTTTCTTGATATACACTTTATTGGTGCCCAATTTGTACTGATAACTAAGCCCTCATATAACGAAACTCCGCTGAGTACTATTACTTGTTGTCAAACCTACACTCATACCAGTATCAAGAGACTAATGCGGTAGGAATGCTGGTAGACCTGAGTCTTTCAAGTAGAGGTACAGTCCATTAGGTCCCTCAGTCACACATGCTCTAACATACTAAGAAATACATTAGTACTGTTAAGGAGTGTTGGTTTCCCTACTGTGGAGTGCAACCCAAGTAGTCAATTTAGAAGTTACCAGGAATCGCTCGATGGTGTGTCCAGGTAGAGTTACCCTACCTTCGGACCAGGGTTACCCTGCCTTGGCTATTCCTACAACTCATTAGTGAATATCAGGCAGGTAAGAATCAGCAAGTAGCCTTCCTTTATGAAACTCCTGTTAGTTGTAGATGAGGAGTTTCTGTCATTCTCTGATATTTGAGACAATGCATCAGATATCATGTGCTAGGAGGAACAGGCGGGGTTACAGTTAGTAGAATCTTACCCTAGCAATTGGTATTGGTTCGAGAGATTCGCTGTATTTTCTACTTGGTATTGGTTATATAGCATATGTATCTCCAATTATCAAGAATTCTATGATTTCAACATGTCAGAATTAGATGTGCCGAAGTTGTTGGTGTACTAGCCCCAATACCATAATCTGAGTATAACAATATTTTGTTTTTAGAGAGATATTGGCTTGATCATTCATGTTATCATTGTGATCCCATAGCCCTTAGGCTTACCCTGTACTTGGGTATAGTATGTCGTAGGGCTCAAGACTCTACCACCGAAATATGAATAAGTTAGAGAAATAAAGTTCTCGCTAATGTGGATCTCTTGCCAAAATCTAGCTGGAAATGCTATTGGTTAGTGATGCTATTTCCCATGTGATGTGCACCACCTCAGAGAAGGATTAGAGGTATCTGGATTTATCTCCAAACCTCAAATCACTGCTCCCAGGGTTGTCTCCAGGCTCGGTAGTCCGTTATGGAGGGAGAATATGAGCTGCCTGTAACACATCCAATTCAGGACACCATTGTAAGGGGGTGTAAGGTTACTAGTATCACTATCATAGACATGAGTACTGTACTCTAGTAGTACCAGTATTTTGGGTACGAGTCATTTAACTAGTCAGGAATACGAGAGGTAGATGCAAGGGTGTTCAATGGCAATACTATTCAGTACTAGCTAAGCATCTATGGTATGAAAAATCTACCTGATTTTCACCTGAACAGTTGCCCATCAAAAATGCGGATCTGAGGAAAGAAACCAAAAGTAAAGCAAAGCAATTGAAAGAAGATCGAATTTTTTGGAGGACAATATGGATGTCTATTGCAGCAACACAACCTGGCAGAGGTTGCAGGGGCTGACAGGGCAGTGGCAGGATAAGCAATAGTGGGGGACAGTAGAACAGATGTAGAAGTAGCAAGATGGAGAGCACGCATAACAGACACAGGACTGGCGCTGAGTGGAGAAGGTGGAATCGTCTCAGCAACAGTGGTCAAAAGAGCAAGGAGATTGAGAGTGGTATCCATCTTTGGCCAGAGTGGCAGGGGAGATCCTACTGCTGAAGTGACTGGTATTAGTATATTGGTAGGCCTGGGGGATGTTCGTAGCAGGCTAGTGATTGGGCTTTCAGTGCTGCTTCCATGGAAACAGGAGCTCGGATGTCTTGGATCCTATCTTGCCCACAACACTGCCTGAGAGTCTGGATGTACTCAGCGATCCAGGGCCTCTCATCACGCAGCTCTTGGATAGATCTGCACTTCTCCCACTTGGAAAGCTGCAAGGGCAGTCAGGCTGGAGGTGTGGGGTAATTGATTGTCAAGGGGCTAGGAGTGGCAGAAGGGTCCTTGGGCTATGCCTATGAGGGGGATTTGCTTGGAAGTGTTGAAATGGAATGAAAGTTACACGTGGAAACCTAAATTGTCAGAAGCCCAGGCCAGATATGTACCACACAACAGTCATTGAGGAGTGGGACCATCTGGTTCTTCTTCCTATATATGATCCTAGCTACATAGCTCAGTTCAAGATAGTAATTGTAAACAAGCATTTAAGAGCATACAACGTCACAAACAGTTAGGTTCCAGAATCCCCGTCAGTGAGGCCAGCTTCCCCAGGGTTTGTGGCATTCATCTACCTTGCCTCGCGCCACCGCTCGTCCTCCCTTAATCAGCAGTCTCCTTCCCCCACCAATAGATCCTCCTCCACCTCTGCCACCTCTGCCCCCTCTACCTCCACCTCCTCTTCCTCTACCTCTATCTCCACTACTACCTCCTGCTCGTCCTCCTCCACCTGCATGCCGCTCCCAATATCTTGGGCTTGCCAACAGTGATCCCTTACCACGGAGTCAACAAAAAGTGACAGACATTGCCTGACTCGAGAGTCTGGTCACTGTCCTCTTGAACTGGAGGCTGCTCCAGGATGATAGGGTACGGTTGTTCTTAGCCATTGTTGGTGAAGACCCACTTCCAGACAACTTCATCTTTGTATACAAAGATGAGCTCCCAGAGAGAGTCTGACTTCTTGGGTGTACAACTAAGACGGGATCTACCTGGACCAGGAGACAACTCTTAGATGCCAGCAGTACCTGATTTCCTCTTCCACATATTGCACCTGGACCACCCGGAGGACCCTTTCAAGGTTCCATAATTGCAGGACTCCACTGGCCACCCTTCAGTTAAGGTACTCGTCAGACCAACAGTAGACAAGGACCTTGTGGCCAACATTCTGTGCACCCAGCCAACTGATCATTCCTACAATGTATGGCCAGTGGGTAATACCATGAGGACCAATTGGGTTGACTAACAAAATATGTTAGCAAGAAATTCAGTCCCACGACAGACAAAGATACTTACTTGGATGTCACAATTTTTTAAGCATCTCCACCCACCATGTGAAAATTCTCCTGTTTCTCTACAGAGGTTTCCTGGCAGTGTCCTAGAACAAGCTTTTGTAATGAGGAACGACTTCTCACACATCATGGGCCTTGTCCTTACTTCAATCATGCTGGATTCAATTAGTGACTTGGGGAAGTGTGCGGGCCAAAGTAATAACTGATCAAATTTAAGAGTTAGTAAGCCAGGGGTCCTTGGATGGTGCTGTAATGTAGGATCATATCTACAAATATTAGGTTCTCTACAGAGCAGTAGTGGCTTGAGGATTGTGGAACCCACCCCACTATTTAGTGTATGATTTGGTGCACTAGAGTCCCCAGAACCTGTGGAATATGTTAGTTTATGAGTTTCCAATTACTACAAATCGGTAGGCATTTTGATATACTTGATGTCCTCCACTGCTGGCTCTAGGGGCAGCCTCAAGAGGCGATCCTTACACATTGCCCAGCATTTGCTTCTGTGGACATCACCATCCCAGGTTGTGCAACTAGCCTTTTGCCTGTCTTCACATCGTTTTTGTGAGTTATGGTACCAGTTTATATACCCTAAAATGGTCCATGAATACAGGTATGAGGTGAGTATCTGAATAAAGATTACACTGTGAGTGGTATTGGTGGTTTCTGGGACCTGGACAGCTGCATGTTTTTATTTTTTATTTGGATTTCAGGAGTGAGAAGATATTGACCTTGGATAGATTGCAGTAGAGAAAGAAATTAGGAGGACGAGGGAGTGCAGGTCATAATGGCTAGTGGTTCTCATAGAGGTACACAGGGGAAGGAAGTTTCACATTAGGTTGATAGTTTTAGAGAAGGAAGGTCACATAACCAGAGCTAGGAGGATAAGGAAGAGATGACAACCAGGGCCAGGACACTTCTTCAAATACAGCAAAATGAACCACAGGCGGGGTGTACAGTGAAAAATGTGGGGATTTGTTTACCATGTTCCAGCCATTGGATGTCAACCCAACAGTGGATTGGATAACCTAGTAAAATATTGTGAATGCATAAACATGTTTTTTCAGACCATCATGATATGATCCAAATTCTCATTAGTGCATCATGGGATTTTCACAATAATGTCCTTAACATAAGTTTTACTGCCTAACCCAAATGATGATGCCAAGTACCATCATCTAAGGTACAAATTTTGAACCACGCAGTAGGTCTGATGACACAAGATGTGTATAGAGATGCACAACACAGTTCTTCCATACAGCTGTGGTCACAAATATCATAGCAGACAAATGGCATAGACATTATGGTTTACACTAATGACTGCAGCAATACGTCCTCCAAGTGAGAATAGATTTTTCCTCCATATACCATTCAATTGAAAAAACATATGATATCGATCTTGGTAATAAACTTTGGAGCCACACTTTTATTAGTCTGCGCAGCAGGTGACATCTACAGTGTTATACATCTGTCTAACAGCTCACCCTTCTGATACTCATTGTCCAGAGCAGCATTAGCTCTGGCGATTTAGTATGAGTACCCTCGTATGTGCGCTACCTGCTATTGGATACATAATGGTAGCCAGATTTGCCATTTCATCCTAGCTAAACTATGTCTGTCCTATGACTGGTGGTGTTTCCTTCTTCAAGTCATTTTGATCACGGTAACCATATATTAAGAAATCCAGTGGGTCCTGTTACACTGAATTTGGAAGAAACCATACTCAAACCAATTCACCTCCTCCTATGAATATGAGTCCCCAGTGGGAGATAGGTTCCTTGCAACCCCAGCAGATGATATTTCTTCCTTCTTCCATTGCACACAGCATATAGCGAATCATCAGCACAGGTACATATGTCAAAGCTATGGCCCACAATCTATGAATATGAGTGGAATATAATTCTCTGAATAGAACTCCAGCGAGGAGAGGAGGTTGCCAGTAAACTCCTAGACAGTTGCGGGAGGATTCAGCTAACACTCTTCCATAGCTATATATACTGGCCCAATAAATTGTAAGCTCAATCCAAATGATATGGACCTCAAGTGGGCATTCAAGTAATGAATCACAATATACCTTTTCTCAACTAGTAACTGGAAACTCAAATCTACTCACTTGTGTGGAAATGAACCGACCTGTCCGATCTCTCTCTTGACTTGCAACTCCTTCCATAACCAACTCATCAACCAGACCTTTTTTGGTCGCCCGGTGCACATTGGAATCTCCAGCATTTGGATGCTGCTTTGTAACTATGACAACTTCGGCTGCAGACTGTAAGGCTCCAGAGTATTTGATATCCCATTGAGTATGAGGTGCATTGAGATCTGCATCATGTTGAGCCACCTTAGTGGCAGTGATATTGTCCACTGCTAGTTCCTTGACTCGTGGTCAATTGGACCTACCACCTTCAAGGGACATCATAGGATCCAACCATGATGAGGAAATCACATGTTGGATGCCATCGCCTTGTACTATCGAAATTCTCTTGAAATAGTCAGCAGAGTAATCATTGATATTTGTCTAGTTGCATGCTAATATCTGGTTATTTACAATATTTTGCCAGTCTGTAAAGAGCTGCCTCCGTAGGCTATCTATGGTGAACTAGAGCAACATCCTCTACTGGCTGACATTTTGACTGTTAGGCCTTGCCGCAGTAATCTGACCAACTTGTACAATACCTGGAAGCAGATACACATGTCCTGGGAGAGCTATATGTCTTTTATGCATGATTAGAATGTGGATTTAACCAAAACTATAAGGATGGGCCATGTTGTCCAGCTTGTTGTCAGTGTAAATATTCTGTATGCAGCGAATATTTTGAATCTTGGGTATAGAGTGAATTTTACACTTGTTATGATCCCTCTTTGATAGTGATCAATTCAGTTTAAATAACATATTCCTTTGTCACCTCAGCTACTTGAATGTTTTACTGAATACAATAGTATTTATAGTATTTGAATCTTGAGATGTCTAATACTACTCCTGTGATATGGTAAACTACATCCACTAGTCAAGTTAGCAGCATCTCAGATTTTCAGAACCTGTGCTAAGGTACCACTAGAGTAAATACATGTAATCATGAGCATTCTGCTTATGCCTTCTGGTACCTTGGTACATATAGGTGTTTCAAGAATCCCGTGATCTCAAAAGGTTCCTACTAAATGTCCATTTTGTTGCAGCATATCTACCTTCCGAGGCCCATATCAGAAACACATACGATCTGTGCATGGCGATCTCAGTACTCTTCTCTGATCGAACATACTTTAGACTCACTCATTGTAGAGCTAGCATGTTGAAGGATCTGACTCAATGCCTGATAACCCTCAGTACTGCAATAACTTTGAGGTGGATTACAACTACGAATTAGACCCAAACTGTCTTAGCTTCTAACGGCACTCAACAAACAATATTGCGCATTGGTTCCACACTGGATGGATGTGGATGCGCAATATATGGTCAATATCACATGCGACAGATTAATATACTAGTAGCAGAGATCCTACCAGAGTAGAGACTGGATATACAGATAACTAGTTAAATCTGTACAATCAGCCGTGGGCTTCCTTGAACAGTATTCGGAGTTTCAAACTGGCATCTTGGTTCATACAACGCAATGTATAGAAGAGATTGATTAAAGATTGCTTTTCCATTTGCCTTAGCAATTCCGAACCCATTGTCTACTGCTCGATGTATATATTCTAGAAACACCTGCACTCAATATATTAGTATGGTCTGTATTTCAACCGTTTGATGGCAAAGTTGAAGAAGGCAATAGAAAAATGTCTTTGATATACCACAACCTTCCTGGTTGTGCCCGCATTCATTTTTGGCAGATAGTGTATGAAGCTGGTATTGCTTACAGGTTGCGACAAGAATCCGGTTCTGATGGACAAAGAGTATCTGCCAATATGGATACAGTCAACTTGTGACGCGATGTTCAGTTACTTCACCAGCATTATGGGCACCCCTTTTAACGCTACATAGGCTAAGTAATAATATGACTCTTTACCACCTATTGTGACTGTAGTTCCAATTATTGGAATGTCCAATCAGATATACCTCAGCAACCTCTGGAGTGACGAAAAGGTATGGTTAGTATATTTTTCAATTCGAAGTCTTCCATCTACTATGTGTAACAAACCTGGCTGGATGGGAGTTCTCCTTGTTGCTCTATTGCCCATTCCACCCAAATCGTTATAGTCCTCTTCAAGAAACTAACTGCAATGACTGATCAAAGGTGTGAGGCTGCAAGTGATATTTGAGCTCCTGTTCAAGCCTTTAGGAGAGGTCTGATCTGAGTGTATGGCAAGTGACAGTACCTACAGCAAAATTATGGTGGTGTATCTCTGTCTTGGGGAGTGCAATGTGGACCATATTGAACATGTTGTACTTAGTAATATAAAATCTAACCAATGTACTAAATTTGAGATACCTAAAGATATTGTAGGATTGCAAAGTGATGAAAAGCACCACCCATCATACTATGTAAAAAATCTGAGTATCTTGTATAAGAAATTCCACAGCAGTCAAAGGAGTAAACATTGCATGAGATTAACACCACTTTGGATACACATTATATCAAGATCAGGAAAATGTTTTTTATGGACTTTGTCATGTTTCTGACACTGATCTGTTCTATCTAGATCTCCTTCATACTTTTTATCTTGGACTATTCAAGAATATAGTTCCTTGTCAAAATTAACTGCCGACCTAGCAGATCAGAAACAACTGCAGCAATGGGAACAAAGCTCTCCAAGGAACCCAACAATCATGGTGGTAGAAGTTAAGATAAAAAATGTATGTACATTGCTGAAAGTAATACTTGGTAAATTTATTTAAAAATATTTCTTAAGATGATGTTGAAAGAGTGGAGTGCGAGAGAGCATACTGACAGGCATGTATCCAGCTGCTAGTATAGTTAGCTCTTGCAACCCATCAGAGTCACATGATTTAATCACCATAGGGCTACCAGCAATTCACAATCAGGAAATGTTTACATTAGTAGACATTGGAACCATCTTTGGCCAGGCACACAGGAGCAGCGTAATGGACTGGTAATGGCTCATCAACAGCTGTATCTATTTGTCAGACATTCAAGCAGATATATTAACAAAACATCAAATGGGGAGAACCCACTATGTGGCTCAATGAACCCAGGACTTTGCTCCAGAAGTTATGACTAATGTGAATAGTGATCATGTGCATGGATTTAAAATAGGATTTAGTCTACCAACATTACTGTGGCAAAGTGTAATGATGTTAGAGCAAATTCAAATAACCATCTCAAAAGGTTAGCAGTAAAATCTTGTCACAGATGAAGATAGCATGCCAGTGGGTTCACACGGACAAATACCTTATCAGGTAGTGTAGGGAATGTTGAAATAATATGATAGCAATTAAATGTTCAAGAGATTAATTATTAGTCTTGAGAGTTAGCAATACTAGTACTAGTGAGAAATGACAGTTGTGAGTGGTACAGCTACTAAAGAGTCCAGTTTGCGAGTCAACATTACTGTAAGGTGGCCAGATGGACAGGACTGATGCACGATGCGATAAGAACACTTATATAATTCATGAGAAGAAGAATGTGACAGCATGCTGCATTGAGGCCTCATGATGACAAAAGAACAGGAACGCGACCTCAGGATGTGAGGAAAATCAAAGGAAGTAGTAAGTGTAAG
>NW_003298755.1:1020331-1021991 GCF_000151645.1 Tuber melanosporum
TACGCTGGAAGGAGACATGTCTAAAGGCTACTGAAAATATCTGATGGCATTAGGAAGTGCAAGGCAAGAGTAGTGGGACAACATATGAAGAAGAAATAGATCACAACACCACACTCAAGCCTAGAAAGTCAGTGACACGGACTAAGGATCAGGACATGAGGATAGTACCACCTCTTAGGGTGAGTATCCGAAGAAAGAGTAGTTATATATCTGACATCAAATGTATGCTGGACGTTATGCCACATGTGAGATGACAAGGAGGCAATTGAGATGGAGGTCACAACTCAGGAGATACTGGATGCCAACGTAGTTGAGATACAACTCAAGATATACAGGACCTATGCAACGCAAAAATTACATGACACAGGTTGAGACCCACAGAGCATGCCCCAAATGTAAGATGAATTGTTGCTGATTGATCTTAGCATATAAGACCCACTGTGTGGAATTTAATATCAGAGAAGGATACACACTTCTCATCTACTGCATCCAAGAGACTTATTAAATATGCCTCTATCCTCAAAGTGCAGTCGACGTTAACTCACTTATTACAGGAAGTATAAACAATGCCAGTCCAATCTCTCCCGCCAGTCAACTAACCATGTAGGCAATATATATGGCCAGCATTAACTAGACATGGAACTGGGCAACATAGGTGTCAGAAATCCAATGTTGGAAATACAACAAAAGATAAATCCCAGCTCGCTGAGCACTCTACAAACAGAGCAGGCGTTTCCTCCAAATATGACTCTACCTCCAAATGCAAGCTCACAACTAGGAAGAGCCAGGAAGCTCCACAGAAAGAACACCGTAGAGACAATTGCAAATACAAAATAGGCACAGGGAAGGCAGTAAAATACAAAAACTGTCCATGTTCACGATGAGAGTGACGATGAGTAGCAAAGCTACTATCATGGTGGAAAATGGAATCAGACATCCTGTCAAATCCTGAAGACATTGATATTGCTAACACGCCTACTCCACAACTGAGTTCTGTCAGCCAAGCACCTGTACCACCTTGTGCCTGTTACGCAAGAACGTGTCGGATTTTTACTAGATGCTAATCAGAACACCCTTATTCAATAGTACTAACACCTTATTGTCATGGCCGAAGAAAAAGCCACCAGCCCTAGGGTCGATGTGTATTTCCACCAATTTTGTCAAGCTAACCAAATAATATAAGAGATAATGAGAAACCAGAGTGTACCTAGGAATCCTGAAACCAATAATCCATTCTAGCAATTACATCCCACCATTGTACATCTTGAATATGTCCACTGTCGGAGGCATTAAGGGGCGAAGTTGCTGCCCGTATCTATTGAGATTGTTGGCACGGATACCTTCTGTCTCAAAACAGGTACAGTTGTGTCTGAAAAGTCCACGTACTCCTCACGGCAAAGGTACACCTAGTATAAATAATGATATTGACTTCAACAAAACAAGGATATGAGTACAATTTTAAAATAGATAATAATAGAAACAGTTTTCCAATGCTACCATTTTGTATGGCTTCCATCTGCATCTAATACAGCCTGAAGTCTCTCAGGCATCCTCTGAATCGATCTATCAAATGTCCCCTGGGGAATGAGGTCCTACTCTTCCTTTACTGCCTGAAATAATTCAGCAGCACTATTGGGCCTTCTCTCAACCTTGGAGAATC
>NW_003298755.1:1022205-1024971 GCF_000151645.1 Tuber melanosporum
TTGATATTAACAGTCCTCTTGCAACTTTTTGTTTTCTGCTCCATTATGCCATGATACATTATCAGCAGCCATATAGATGGTTGGAGGAGCTCTGTCTATGGCTTCTATAAAGGGGATGAGGTAGGGTTGGTGAATCTCAGTTGCATATTGGTGGATATTGAGACTAGGTCGGTCTCTTTTGCTTGTCCTTTCCTCCTCAGTCCTCTTCCTCATACAAATAAGGTCAGTCCTCCCTCCATGCATCATTTCAGCATATACATCTATGTTGGTGCGCCCTGACTTAAAACTAGGCTTTAAGTTCTTTTCTTCCAACTCTTCACTTGGTCTAAGTCTGACTTTTCTTCCTACTAGATTTGGATCATATTCAATTGTGGCTTCATCCACAAAAACCACCCATTTCCAAGCTCTTGTCCAGTTCTGCCTCACTCTTGCAAACTCCTTGCACTTCTCCTTTTGTCCTTTTCTCCAAAAATGCTTTTTCCTAGATATCCTGAGCTTAAATCTAGCTTCTGTAGATATCTTGCTAACAGTAGTATCTTTGCCAAGTCCAATATTGGCTTTTTGAGTAATGTCTCTTCAGGCTAAATCAGGCTCAGCATCAATAACATCAAGAATTACTTGCCTTTTGGCATCATTAATCTTGGTTGGTCTACTAGATCTCGCGGCATCATGGGTGTTTCCATCTGTAGGTTTCGCATTTTTGACTACTGTTGAAACAGTTGACTTGGAGAGGTTGATAAGCTTTGAAATTTTACCATACCCCATATCATTATATTTATAGATTGCATAGATTTCCCTTCTCTGGTCATTTCGGAGGGTTTAGGGGTGTGGTGGTGATATGGTAAGCGGTGATGTTAATGAGATCATTAGTTGCAATATTCACAAGCAGGGGTACATAGACATTTCAGACACAACTGCACACAGCGTTTTGGCATTACTGCCTGCCGTCCAGTAGCCAATGACCTCCCCATATCTGAGGCAGGCAATCCTTCTGTCTCCTGTGCCTTGACCTATTACTCTGAAAACAGGCAGATAGTGATATTCATTCTTCTTGGGAGTATTCAATATAGGCCTTATATGTATCTTATCGCCACTGTCCTAGTGTTTGCATTTGGACCTCCAATATCCCAACCTCAGATTCCCAAGTTCCTGCCCCTTGGCAAAAGCTTTCACCATTCTATGCTGCTACTCCTCAACCTGAGGAAGTCCCTAGTTGTCTTAGTTTTTGAACAACATGCTCTCTGGTAAATGGCTGTTACTCAATTCTTCCGACACAGAGGAGGGGTACTGCTGCTGGCTGGTGTGTATTGATAGCTTGAAGTTGTTTCATTGCTGTTCCCAGGTATGCTCCATCGTGGCTTCTACCAATAGCAAGCTGTATCGCTTGTCTGAATGTGTCAGTCATTGATTCCGACAGGGTATGTTCCATATGATCTCCATTTTCAATTAATCACATACTATTCTGTATTAAGAACTAGTTAGGAAATGCAGGACCTATCTCAAAGTCCACTGTCCTACATGTAAACATCTGTATTCTGAGAAAGCCTGCAAAGGGAAGTGAAAAGTTGTCTTGAGTCAGGTTATTATTATAGTGGACTAGTTGGGGACGGGTAAGCATACGCAAGAGGTGTAGGTGTGTCAGGAGGATTCTCTTATGTCTTGCTGGTTCGATGTTGTCTCGCTTAATACCCCCTAAGGTCTTCTCTAGTTATCAATCTAAAAACACTGTTCAATTGATTCCTAAATCTAATTGGTAAGCCTTGATACCAGTCAAGTAAACTTTCATCGTCTTGACCTTAATTGAGCCTGCAAGTGAGGAAGGCCCCTTAATGAGCCATACTGCTTTGGGGGGAAACAGCCTCCATTCTCATGATGGTATCCATAAAATATGCAGTGGAGTGAAAAGAACAATCTTGGGGTATCATAATTGCACCTTGTTGTTAGGGCTGGGCCTCACCAGAGGTAATAGAGTACTATTGGATAGGGTCCTGATTGCTGTATGTTAGAAACCCAGGATTCTAGTCACCGCAAGTGGGGTACGTCAACTGTGGGGCGAGGTTAGCGATTTTGTTATAGTCAAAACAGGAGAGTGCATCTGCTAGTTCATTATCGCTTGTTGAAATCCACTTTGCTTCATTCTCAAGATTGTATTCCACTGCTAGATGTAAGCATCTTGGTAATACCTCCAGAAACACTGTCATCATTGTCTTGTTCTCTAATGCATGAAATACAGCTCGGTTGTCCATGTGGCATATGACTCTTCTTCCGTTCCAGAGTTGTCCCCAGTGGAGTATAGCCTGCTCTACAGCTTGCATCTCTTTAGTATTAATGTGTTCATTTGCTCAAATAAGGCTAGGGGGCAGAGTTATGGAAAAAGCAGAACTGGGGTTTGGCTGGACGGTCATTTCCATTTTAGCCATGGCTTGGTCTTTGCTTAGTTCTTTATTTTGGATATAGAAAGCTCCCAAGCCCTTGGAGCTCACCACATCTGACCACACAGCAATTGACTCTCTTAACTCTTTGCTAATAGATCTTTCAGGTGCTACATTCAATATTTTCAGCCACCATCTGAGATGCTTAGGTGCTTCCCTTGTTATTCTGCTCTGGTAGTACTGATGGTGTGTGGAAAGTGTTGTTACATGTTATTCAAACTAGTGAGCAATGTGAGACCAGCTGGGACTATGACTACCACAATGTTCAGATACCTGGTGATTGTTTGCAGGTCGATTAGTGACTAAGAAGGTGGTTATACTACATTTTGTACAA
>NW_003298755.1:1025146-1038726 GCF_000151645.1 Tuber melanosporum
GAGATTTATCAGATGAGGCGAGATAATTCTAGGAGGAACTATGATCAGGAAATCATCCAGGTAATGAACAATTTTCACTTGGAGACTATTTCTCTGGAACTCGTACTCCAGTATCTAGTGGAAGACTTCTGCAAAAAGATGCAAGGTGTATGGTACACTATGCAATCCAAACGACAGAATTTGGTCTTCATAGTACACAACTTTCCTGTGGAAACCCAGCGGTGGAGGGTCGAGCGGAGAGACAGGGATATTGCGGAAGGAACAGTTGAAGTCTCGCTTGACTATTTGGCACTTGTCCCCATACTCTTGAATCGCCCATACTGCCTTGGTAATAGTACTATTAGTAATTGTTCCATATAACTGAGGTATGCCAGAATTTATCAAATCACGACTGCCTGTAGGATATGATAGATGGTGGATTCGCAGTTTGGTGCCATCAGACTTGTCCACAAGACCAAGTATCGAGGCAGTAAAGTTAGGGGGAGATTTCACGAATGTGGCTTGTAGAGGAAAAGGTTTTCATATCACGCATGGTTATGAGTCATAGGTATGTTATTGTTTTGCACGTATGACTCATTCAAGTCATATGCCTTGTTATGTAATGATTTGTTATATTTTGCACATCACACAAGTATAAGTCACATGACGTGCGCGAGAAGGCTGTGCCTTGCAAGTGCGCCTTGCAGTTATGCTGTGCGCATATGATTTATGTTTAACACATGACCTCATTATGACATCATGGGTTTTACACATATGACTGCTTGGGGTCATTTGACTTGTTTATTGCATTATGATTAGTTTATGAGTTTTTGCACATGACCTTGCTACGAGGTCATGGGTTTTGAGGATATGACCACTTTAGTCATATGATTTGTTTGTTATGATTTGGTTTCACACATGTGACCATTTTGGGTCACAAGACTTGGGGCAGGAAGAATCCTATATAAGGAGGCAGGTACAGCCAAGGAGGATAGGTTCTTCACACTTTATTCTCAATACTTTTCCTACTTATTACTATAACCAATATAAAACACCATTACACTCTTTATCATTATCGCAACCTTTATTATTGTTACAACAAAGAGAACTCTTCATGATGGCGAGTTAGAGAACACTTACGATATGCCTTCCCGATAGATGACTATGGTCTTGTATTATTGGTAACCTAGGCATAGGCCAGGAGCTATAGTAAGACTAGGAAAAAATAGAAGAGAAGTATCGTTCCCCATCGCCAAGTACTAACCATCATCGGGGAGATTGTTACATTACAAGGCATCAGGTAGAGGGATGACAAATGATACAAGACAGCTTGATTCAACCCAGACAGGGAAAGAGATATTGACATTGACAATCAGAACCTCAATCTAGGGGGATTTCACAATACCCTAGATCACGTTTCAGCTAAGCCATCATGGGCAGCAAGTACAGTAACTGCAGAGAATAGATGACTAGCCGATAGCTCTCCTACTGGAACCCCACAACCCGGGTGAAAGTCAAGAACAGCAGCACCTGTGCCCCGGCCATGGCCACTCCAGCACCAACTACCAGTATACCTAGAATGACTGAAGATCAGCTTCAGGCATTCCTCGCAGCAACATGAAATATAGGATAAGGGAATATCCAACAGCCAAAAGTGAACGAACCTGACAAATATGAAGAAGTCGCAGATAAACTACAAATATTCCTAGTACAATGCGAAGGCTATTTCGCCATTAAAGGATATGGAGAGCACCACGATAAGATCAAGATTCCCTTTTTGGAGTCTCTCTTGAGAGGACTTGGGGGGCAATGGATTATGCCTTTCCAAGATGGAAGAAAACAAAGGGAATGGGTTACATAGGTGGAATTTCAGGCAACCCTCCTTGAACAGTTCAGTGATGCCAACGCCAAAGAAACAGCAAGAGGAAAGTTGGAAAAACTCCAACCAAGAAAGCAGACATTTTCAGTATACTGGAAGCAATATCGACTATTGGAATACGAGGCAGAGCTTGACGATGCCACCGTCTACATCATTCTGCTAAGAAACTGTAGTAAAAGACTACAAGCAGCATGCAGAATTTCTGACCTGCATTACACAACTTCAAAACCATTTGCAAGATGGGCGATAGATAAAGAAAGCAAACTGAACATGGTTCGAAACAATTCGGAAAACACCATATCACACAGGGTGGTCGAGTCATCCAGGAATGTGGATGGTACTTTCAGCCAACAATCAACCTGAAATAAAAGCAGAACTTGCCGCCAGGTAAAGAAATAGAATTGGACAAATTGATAGCAGGACCAGCTATGAATCTATAGACAGAATAATATACTAGAAGGATGAATGGAAAACTCTGGTTGAGGTGCGGAAAAGCAGGACATCAGATAAGGGAGTATCAAAGCCGACTGGATGATGGATACCAAGGAATAAAGGCAGCAGGAAACAAACGCTTCCAGATTCAGAAGAAGAGCAACATCAGCAAGAGGATGACCCGAGACCTATCAGTGGAAAACTATGAGGGTCCCCAGTAAATGGTAGTCTGGGCGACTCAAGATGTGAAGTGGGAAAACCCATCAATTTGGCAAACTACTACACAGCATTACACACACAACAAGGAGAAGGAGACGGAGATCCTGGGATGATCAAGACAAAAATATATAAAATAATAAAAAATAAAAAATCAACAATATATACAATGCTCAACTCGGGGGCTACGGAAGATTTCATTAACAAGGAAATCTGTGAGACATAAAGCCTCCCCACTATGAAAATAAACAAAGCAAGACAGGTCTACTTAGCAGAGGGGAAACCAAGTGCAATGGGTCCTATAACCCGCATGGCGGAGGTATCTATGGACATTGACAGCCATACGGAAACAGCAACCTTCCAGGTAGTGGATCTCAAGAATTAGGAGATACTGTTAGGGATGCCATGGTTGAGAAGTCACAACCCAACTATCAATTGGAACAAGAACAAAATGACCTTCACCAGTGAACTATGTGCAACACAATGTCTCACTAGTTTGCCAGTGGTCTACTCAACACCAATATTGGAAGCGGAAGAAGAAACTTTGCATGCAAAGTTCGCTGAGATGCGGCAAGATAAGAGAGTCCAGATACCAAAACTGGACCAAGGGGCAAAAGTGCCTACCAAGGGTTTAAAGAAAGCAGTAGGACACGACCTGTATGCCAACAAGAGGACCATGATACCTGCCAACAGGCTGGTAGTGATGGCAACAGGAATAGCCATTGTACTTCCAGATGGCATCTATGGACAGATAGCACCCTGCAGTGGTCTAGCTGTCAAACATCAACTTATGACTAATGCTGGGGTAATCGACACCGACTACACAGGCGAAATCAAGGTGGTCTTGGCCAACCTAGCTTAGGAGGACTAAGAAGTCCAGAAAGGTGATCAAATCGCATAATTGGTCCTTGAAAAGTTAAACAATGAAGATCTATACGAAGTAGATCAACTGGAAGAAACGATAAGAGGAAACAAGGGATTTGGAAGCACAGAGCAACCTCAGCCCGATACAGCAGAAAGAGTTGAGATCAAAGAGATTACAGTACAGGCCTTCAGAAGGTACTATCGAAGAGGAGACACCACAGGTGTTCTCCAATAAATATATAAAGACAAAAAAACTGTGTTAGCAAAAATCAACATCAGTACAGAGCTAGCAATCAAAAATAGGAACTATCAGAGCAAAAAGGGAATGAAAGAATTGATTTCCGAACAATATCATCAATTCACAAATCTATTCGAGGAAGAGGAAGCCATCAGGCTACTACCCAGAAGCCAATGAATCGACTACAAAATTCAGCTGGACAAAGACAAAAAAACGGGAAAACCAAAGGAAATTCCCTACCAAAGCTACAAGTACTCTGAGAGGCAGAACTTGAAGAACTCAGAAAATACATTGAATAAAACATGAACCGAGGATGGATCAGAGACTCCATTGCATCAGGAGGATCTCCTATACTATTCATCAAGAAGAAGGACAGGTAAATAAGACTCTGTAATGACTACAGAGCCCTCAATTCAGTTGTCGAAAAAGATTGGTATCTGCTAGTCTTGATTGTAGTAGCATTGGACAGATTACAATCAGCAAAATACTTCACCAAATTGGACATCAAAGAAACATACCACAACAGACAAATCAAAGCAGGAGTCGAATGGAAAACTACATTTGCCTCAAGATATGGAATGTTCGAATACCTGGTTATGCTTTTTGGATTAACCGATGCACTGGCTTCATTCCAACGATGGATCAACAAGGTACTAAGCATGTACCTTCACAAATGTTGTATCATATACCAGGACGATTTACTCAGCTATTTGGAAGATATGCAACAACATCAGAAGGACTTTAGAAGCTTCATGGCTGCAATATAGCGATCAGGAATGAAGATCAAACCAATAAAGTGCAAATTCCGTAAGGAAAAAAGTGAATACCTCGGGTTTATCATCAACAGAAGCGGAGTCAAAGTTGATTCAGTCAAAACAGCAGCAATATTGGATTGTGCCAAACCTAACAACAAAATCGATGGTCAAGGTTTCATGAGATTTTACAACTTTTATCAAAGGTTCTGTGAAGTGTTTAGCGGACTTGCCAAACCACTCTATAACCTAACCAAAAAAGACAACTAATGGGAATGGGGAGAGAGGGAACAAAAGCATACAATGCCATCAGGACACATCTGATATCAGCAGCAATATTAGTCTATTTTAACCCAAACAGAAGAACAATGATCGAATCAGACACCTCCAAATATGTATGCTCAAGCATACTTTCCCAACACTGTGAAAATGGAAAATGCAGGCCAGTATCTTATCGGTCCAAGATAATGACCCCCACACAATGCAACTATGATGTTTTCAATCAAAGAACTATTAGCAATAGTTCAGGCATTGAAGGAATGGAGGACATATGTCCTCAACAACAACCATCCAGTCAGAGTTCTTACCGATTACAAGAATCAGGGGTCCCGTTCTTGACCACGAAAGAACTAAACGATAGTCAGATAAGATAGACGGAAAAGCTCAGCAAATACAACCTCAAGATCGAATACCGACCAGGAAAAGAGAGCAGAAAACCAGATGCTCACACAAGTATTGCAAGTGACAAACTACAAACAAAACAAGAGAAAAGGATCAAACAGAAAACCCAAGCACTATTACCAAAAGCCTACTTGAAGGCAAGGGAAGTTATCAAATTTGTGTGAGATGAGGAAAAAGGAATCAAGAAAGCAAATGAAGCAGACAAAACCATGCAGGCAATAAGAGAAGCATCAAAGAAAGGGAAAAGAAAGATAAAGCGGATTGCCCTTGATTTATGCCAATGGCAAGAAGAAAATATGTGGAATGACAGAAAATAATGGATTCCAGAGGAAGACAAGATAATGACGAGCATCCTATGATAACATCACAAGATTACCAGCGCAGGACATCGAGGGAGCACGAAAACTACAGAATTCATTACAAGGTCATTTTATTAGCCAGGAGTGCGTGAAGATGTCAAACGGTATATCCAAAATTGCCACATATGCTAACGGACAAAAACAGCTAAACATGCACCCATCAGATTACTGAAATGGAATGAAAGTTCCTGAACGACCCTGGGAAACAATCAATATGGATTTCATCATGGACCAACCGCCATTGCAAGAATGCAATAGCATCCTTGTCCTGGTGGATCGCCTCACCAAAATGAGTCCTTTTATTCCAGTCAGAAAAAATATGGATACATTGGATTTTATACAAACCTTCTTCTGAGAGGTTTTCAGTCTGCATGGCCTCCCGAAGAATATCATTACAGACCGAGGAACATAGTTCACATCAGAGGTGTGGAAAAATGTAACTGGACAAATGGGGATACAAAATCAGCTGAGCACTGCGTTACACCTGCAAATGAATGGACAAATGATATGGGTAAATGCAATACTCCAACAATATTTACAGCCCTACATTAATTATCAATCAGATGAATAGTATCAGCTGTTATCAATGGCTGAGTTTCCAAACAACAACTGAAAACAAGAATCAATAGACATGACCCCCTTTTTCACGAATTACAAACAACATTCACAAAGTCAGGCCACATATTATATGATTAATGACATCATACTGGATAAAACAGACATGGAAAACTACATGAGACATTACAATATGAAATGATTCAAGCACAGCAACAGCAAAATGAACAATACAAAAAGCACAAAAGACATGATCCGAACATACAACAGGGAGATATGGTTTGGCTATTACCACCCAATTTCTATATCATGCGACCATCATAGAAAGTGGACCACAAGAAAATCGGACCATTCTGGATACTGGAATGAGTGGGCAACCAAGCTTATATGCTCAACGTTGCCCCCTCAATGCAAATACTTACATTCTACATCTCACTCCTAAAATTACAATATGATAACAAGTTTCCCTCACAAACAATTATTCCACGTGATCGGATCAAACTCAGTTGGGAACCAGAATACGAACTGAACAAGATGGTCGATTCCCACTTCTTCAATGGTTACATCCAATGTTGAGCCAAGTGGACTGGCTATTTACCCGAAAACGATAAAACTTGGTATTACGTACAAAACTTTGAAAACCTAGAGGTTGCCCTCTGAACCTTCCACCTGTGATACCCAGGGAAGCCTAGTCCAGATGACTATTACATTCCACTAAGACAAAGGCGAGGGAAACACTCAGGTGCCATTGCAAGCACACGAGGGCTGGGGCGATAACCAACGCCAAATCATACCCACAAGCTATAAATACTCGTTTATTAGGCGGACTGACTAAGAACTCCAGGAAATGGAAAAACAAGGGCAGTATAATGCCATGTCATAGATGGTATGCTACAATGACGAATGCCAAACACACTTTAGCAACAAAGAAGGCTTGGGATGGTTCCCAAGAGAATACTAAAAGCGTGGTCCATGCCCACACACATGCCATAAAGCACTGGCAATAGTGATTCAAACACTAGTGTAGGATGCACAGGGCAATGAAAATCTCAGTGGGATACTACTCACAGAAGGACAGAAGCAAGAAAGAGTTGAAAGGAGAGGACACAAAAAAGGCTTGGGCCTTGAAGACATGGTATAGGGAGAGTGCGGCCCAAAGCTATTCTGTGGATAAGAAACTGGATGTCAGGAGCCTACATAGGCAAATCCGTGGACTCTGGGAACAACTTGGGGGGGCAGAGACCACAATTTTGGCAAACGAAAAAACTGATCAAGGAGCTAAGACAGCTAAATGACAATCAGCAGTACTGAATCGAAATGGCAATGCTCACCTTGGAATAGGAGAGGATAAGGTGGCGGACGGCTGACGATAAGTTCGCTAGACTTTGGAGGTCCATGACAGCAGCTAGACAGGAACTAGTGAAACTTGGAGAAAAAGCCTAATGGGACTCAGGCTCAGGAGGAGAGCAGCTAATGTCACAAATGTCGCTTGGCGAGGAAAATCTATTCATGTGACACATGGTTATGAGTCATATGACTTGTTTTGTTATAATTTGTTATGCTTTGCACATGACTCGAGTATGAGTCATGAGATATGTGCCTGGCAAGTGTGCCTTGCACATAGGATTAATGTTGAGCACATAACCTCGTTATGAGGTGATGGGTTTCGCATATATGACAACTTGGGGTCATATGATATGTTTATTGCATTATGATTAGTTTAGGAGTTTTTGCACATGATCTTACTTCGAGGTCATGAGTTTTGAGCATATGACCACTTTCGTCACATGACTTGAGATGGGAAGAACACTATATAAGGAGGCTCGTATGGCTGAGGAGGATAGGTTCTTCAAGCTTTGTTCTAAGTACTTTTTCTACTTATTAATATAACAAATATAAAACACTGTTTTGCTATTTATCATTATCAGGACCTTGATTATTGTTACTCCAAAGAGAACTCTTCACGAAGAAGAGTTAGAGAAAGCATACATTAGGTATTCCTGATAGAAGACAATGGTCTTGCACTATCAGTAATGTAGGCATAGGCCTGAAGCTATTGTAAGACTTGCAAAAAAGCGAAGAGAACAATCTTTCCCCATTGCCAACAACTAACCATCAGAAGGGGGATTGTTACATGAAGCATGTTATAAGCTGTGTACTGCTTTATGTGAGGTTGTTCAATGTTGGCTTGAATTTCTTTACTGTGTCCGGACAGTCAGCTGCTGACAATAGGTTTGGGTAGACAGCAATTGAACTCAGTAGACTCTCATAGCCTGTTCATGTGCCAAACTTGCAAATACAGATAATTGCCCTTATCTCTGAGTTATCGGAATCACTGGTTGTCAGTTTTTTCCGTCTCTTGTAGTTTGGTTGACATATAGGCATTGAGAAGGAATGAGGAGTGAAAATTATATAGTCCCATACAGTATTTGTACAAGCACGAGGTATGCTGACTGGCGCAATTAAAAAACTTGGATAGCTTGCTGCTATATAAGAAATAGAACAGCTGGCGGCTGGGAGACTTGAATAGCTTGCAGCTGGTATGGAAATTGAACTTGAGTAGCCCATGGCTGTGTGACTAGAATGGCTTGCAGCTAGGGAACTTGAACAGCTTAAAGCTGCAGTCATTGTATAGCTTGTGGCTAATAGACTTGGACAGCTTGCGGCTAATATTAAGACCTGAGTAGTCATTCTGGTATATGAAGCTTGAAGGATGTGTGCTTGATATAGTAGATTGAATGTTTGAAAAATGAGCATGAGAAATGAGTTTTACGATAAAAATGAAAAGAGACAAGTGCTTAAAGAACAAGATTGATGGGGTATCTAACATGTTTGAGGTCCTGCACTGGGAGCTTGAGTGTGGGAAGTGGTTGCCTGGGTACAGTTGTGTCAGGAAAGTAATAATACCCTAGCAAAGCAATCGCGCAACTCAACCACCCTCGCTTTTCATCAACCACCATAGCTCTACTAGTTGCCTGGACGGCAAATGAAGACTGGAATCAACAGATTGATGCCCTGTATAAGCATCCTGACATGGGGTATGATAATATTTCTAAAAGTTGTAACTAGAGCCAAAGAAAGCGGTGGAGATTCCCACTATGCTTCCAAGCGTGGCCACGTAACAAAGATTAACAATACCAAAAGAAGGGTAATAGAGGCTATTATTGATGCCAAGCCTCACTTGGCATTACACGAAATCCCCCAGAAGGTGAATATTTGTCTTGGCAAGACTATTATAGACAAAATCATATCAGATGCCAGTTTTAAGCTTTTGATACCAAGGAAAAAGCCTTCTTAGAGGAAAGGACAAAAGAAGAAGTGAAAGGAGTTTGCCAGGAGAAGGAGGAATTGGAGGGGGGGCATTGAATTGGATGGTCTTTGTTGATGAAGCTAAAATTATCTAAGATACAAATCCTACAAGGAGGAAGATCAGGATAAGAGCTAGTGAAGAGTTGTAGGAAAAAAGCGTAAAGCCTAGCTTTAAGTCAGGAAGGACTAGCATTGGCGTCTATGCTGCAATAATGAAGGGTGGCAGGACTGAGTTAATTCTTGTGAGGAAAAGGACTAAGGAGGAAAGAACTAGCAAAAGGCATAGACTTGGCCTTAATTCCTACCAATACGCAATTGAGATCCACCAGCCTTACCTCATCTCTTTTAGAGATGGTCTTGATAAACCGTCTAAAGACATCTACCTAGCTGCAGATAATACCTCATGGCATAGTAGTGCAGAAAATCAGAAATTGCACTCAGACTCTTGTTATCAGAAATTGCCTTTGCCATCCAACTTCTCAGATCTCAATCCAATGGAGAATTCTTAGGCACTTCTCAAAAGAGCCCTCAGAAAGCGATTCTCCAGGTTGGAAAGAGGGCTCTACAGTGCTGCCCAATTATTGCTGGTGGCAACTAAAGAGTGAGATTTAATTCCTCAGTTGACATTGGATGGGTGGATAGTTAGGATACCAGAGTAAATTCAGACTGTATTGGATGCAGAGGGAGGTCATACAAAGCAGTAGTAGGATTTTTTGAAAGCCTATTGTATCTACTTTCAGTTTTCTTTTAATTGAGTTACTACTTGCATTTTTTCTATGGTTGATTTCATCAATGGTGGTGGTTGCAATTGCCATGGAGGGGTATCATTACTTTCCAGACATGAATTCACACTGTGGGGATTTGTGGTTAACAATACACATAAGACATTTGTGCTCGTGGCGGCAGTATGCTGACTGGTAATCCCGGAGATTCCAGTTGTGGCATGCTGGACAAGCATTTTGAGCACCTTGGTGGCCAGCAAGAGCTGGAGTAGTTGATGTGTGACTAGTATTATAGGAGATGCTCTGGCATTCGCAGGGTCCAAAGGCTGTACTCGGAATTGTGCTGGGTTGCGCAAATGATGACATATTGTGGCTTCCTCGAATTAGTAACTCATAGGTTGGCCCACTCAGAAGAAATGATCCTGTACGATTATGGCACAATGCTAGTAACCAGGGTCAGCACGGAATATGGGGGTGGGTAAAGCATTATGACAGGATATGTTCGATATCAATTTGCTGCCACTCACTGGAGTAGTATATACTCTTCCCTGAGACAACTTGCTTTCTGTGGAACTGGAAGTGGTATGACTTTACCCCTTCCCAAGTGTATTTTTCTAAGAGGTCATATAGATTCATTGTCTAGATGAATAAGGGAGTGGCTGACTTGCCTTGTAGTGCCTAAGGTACTGGTTTAACAAGAATCCTGCTATCTGCTGCCGAAGCTTTGAAAAATCCACTCATCCTGTACTTGCTTTCCTTGCCATCTAGCTCACTCTGCTCAAACTGGATACCAGCAACAATAATTGTCTGTTGGGATTCTGCTCATTCCTTTACTGTGGCAAAAAAGGCGGAATATATTGGTAGGTTTAAAGTGATTGTCAATTATTTGGACAATCTTGCCATATTCCACACCCGGAAGAAGTGACTCAACTGACTCTGTGATTCTTGATGCACTCTTCGAAATTTATGAAACTCCAGTGAGATGTCTTTCATCTGGTAAAATTTCCGCTGACAATTTTCCACATAAGATATAGTATCAGGCCCATGTCTCCAATACTGCGCTATCAGACTGAAATCAATCTGTACACTAACAGATTGCAAGGCATCTTTGAAAAGATGCTGAGAGCTGTCGGGGTTTTATAATTAGAATGGTAGTGCTGCTGTAATACATGTGCCTAGATTAAGCAATACTTTTCCTCACCATTATGTCACTTCCCAATAGGCGTTATTTGGTATGCTCAATCCAGGATACGAGGGAAGTTCTTTTCAGACCTTGTCGAATGTCTGCTGCCTTTTGTTCATTTTTGAGAATCCTTCTACCCATTATATTCTATGTTCAAATTGGCCAAAGTAGATATTATGCACGAGGTGTGACTTATAGAGGTCGGCAGGGTCTACATGGTGGAGTCGGGCAATCATGTGGGCCTGTTTTCATACCAATCTGATTGGAATCTTCCATAGTAATCGACATTTCTACTCTCTAGTACTCCAAGGCATTTTTCACATATAACCTATCGTTCTGGATGGCATATTTGCTGCATAGATGTCTACCAAGCTCCCTGCCTGGAATCTCGCATGTGGGGAAGGACTTACTGCTTATTCCAGGTAAGGACATAGACTCGCTTTGATCTGTAAAACAGGCAGATGGGATGGGTATGGAGAGATTTGATGTTAAACACAGCCTACAAATGATCTGCATTCATCAACTTCAGGGCTGCATCGGCGGGTGTGGATTTACCCCTAAACTTTGTTGGCACCAACCATAATGAAAGAAGGAGGATTGGCGTCTTGGGCAGCCTGTTTCCTGTCTTTGAAAGTAGGTTCGCAATTATCATGTATCCAGGCTTGGCTTTCTTTTCATTTGAGAAATGTGTGAGTTTAGTTGGGTCCGACAATCTGATGATTGGGACCAACAATGACCAGGCTGGTAGTAACTCCTATCAGGAAAGAGGTGCCATTGTTAGCATGAGAACCACTGCTCACTGGTAGCTTTTGCGGGCCAATTTTAAACCTCAGATTCCTACAACCTGTTTTCTTTATACATTACGGAGTATAATAGTTCCCCACTTGAATTATTTAAGCAAATAGATGAATACACCACATCAGGTCTATATGCAACCTGGTGAATCAGGTAGCAGATGCAGTGATCAATATTCCTATAATAGAAGGTTGTCACATGTTGCCTATCTTCTGCGATGAATTCTTTCTACTCCCGATACTCATTGAATGGGTCCAGGGCCATGGTGTCATGAATCTCATACCTCTGACGGGACCCAAATTGCCTTTCAGCTTGATCCACACAAGCAGCCAATCTCAACAAGGCCATGTGCTCCACCTACATTGCTGTTCTTTGCAGGTAATGTATCTTTAGCTATGATTTAAAACATTATATTGGAACTGATTGATCTTGAGTATCAACTCCAACTTGGTCCTGTGACTGTCCTAAATACTCTGGCGCAATCGAAAGTCCACTAAATGACAGAGGGTCAAGTTATCCCTCCTTTCCTAAAATCATTGGAAGGAATAGCCCATATCATCCTCCCCCATGCCTCTGTTCACAGGTGACTTTACAAGATCAAGTTCCATCTCCTGTGCTTTGTCCATTGCC
This sequence comes from Tuber melanosporum, assembly GCF_000151645.1. NCBI lineage: Eukaryota > Fungi > Ascomycota > Pezizomycetes > Pezizales > Tuberaceae > Tuber > Tuber melanosporum. The sequence goes on from NW_003298755.1 coordinate 1,037,741, forward strand.
ACTGTTGATTCTGCCCAAGGGGTGGGATAGTCAGAAGAGAGTTGCTGTGCAACCAGGTCACTAATGTGGGCATGCATAGTAGCATATGATCCATCATGGCGGGACATAGAGGGAAGTGTCTGCCTCACCTCCAGCCTCCTTCCCAACCTGAAAATATCTGGGTTCTTGCTTTCCACCATCCTGCTCCAAATCTGGTCAAACCCGGAACTTAACAAGCAAGCCCAGTGTATACATCTGACCAGCCTAAAGGCCTTGGTCCATTCTAGTCTACTCTAGGAGTAGTGTTTCAATGGTACAATGTCTAACCATATCCTCTCCAACTCCAGCATTCACCATGCACACTGGCCTCTTCCAAAGGATGGTGTTGGTAGTGTGTCAACCATACCTCTTCCAACTTCCAACGACTTCATATCTTCCACCTCCTTCAGGGCATCCAGCAGCTTTCCAACCTTCTCCCACACTGCCTTCTTCCAAGCAAGTCTCTCACACATGATGTTCTCCAGTAGGTCTACCATCAACCAGAGGGCTTCAGTTAGCTGTTCACAGCCGACTGCAAAATCAGTTAACAATTAATGACAAACAGCACCCAATCTAGGCACACTTGGATCACAACTATATCACAGAAGGTTAGTGGTATAGTAGGGACCAGGCTCTAGCAATGAGCCATGAACCACTACCATAGTTATCATCTACTTGCATGTCTGTACAGGTGAACATCAGCACAAGGGTTCCAATCTCCCCGATGTGCATTCAAGTCACCAAGTACTGTGTCAGGCTCTCCAAACTCTACAAGCCAACTGTTAATCTGAGCCTTGGTTGGGTTAGGCAGAATGTAAACTCCAGTGAACACCTTTCTTTCACCCTTTTCCCAGTACCCAACCCTCCGACTGCCAGACCAATGTCCAACTACATTAAAGTCCTCAAAAATGTGTAATCGTATCCTGCCATGGACCTATGTTCACTTGTACGCTGTCCGGCGAAACCCA
>NW_003298755.1:1039295-1051737 GCF_000151645.1 Tuber melanosporum
TGATATGATAATTGGGCCCAGGAGGACAATTACATCATTTGAAAGTGGGAAAGTTGTCCATCCTATCACACAGTAAAACACTACCATCTGTTCTGCCAACATGCCTCACCTACTCCTCCAGAACAGCTGAACTTACTAAACCTATAATCCAAGGAGAAGTGTTCTCCAAAACAAAAATGACAGTGAGAGGAAAGGCCACCAGTCAGTGGGTAAAGACAAACCTCCAGATACTTACCACAGACCTTGGCCAGGCAGTATTCCACTAAGACCCAAATATTCCAGGAACCTCCGCCAAGGCAGACCCTTCAAGCAGCCAGGATGGCTTTGATAGCTTCATTCCTCTTGACCATTAAGCCAATACTAGATGTTGTCGTATTTGCCTGCCTCATGGCAGAAATGAACCCCATAATAACATGCCAAGAGACCATCACTACACCAGGATTGAATTGCTCCAAGTCAGTGCTAAGGCTATCAATGGCTGCACTCTCAATACACCCTTTCACCTTTCAAATTGCCTCTCAGCCCATCTTAGCAAGGAGGATACCAGATACCAAGATCTTCACCTATTCAGTATTCTTTGGGCAATCTAAGTCCGGAAGGTTGAGTTCCTTAAAGAGCTTGAGCCTAACATGGTCCAGCTTGTCACCTGGCTCATTGACAACATGGGCAGGCAGGGTTGCTGAAGATGCACTCAACCTGAGACGTGACATAGCTCGCCTTAATATAGAGGTCTGATCCAAATATCTCTAGAGCATTAGACAAGCTGCTGTTGATGCAGGTTCTGATAGTCTTGATTGTAACACCCTCAGGTAGGGCAACCTCCCTGCAAGTTGCAAATTGCCTAGTGATATGACTCCCCTCACCTCAGCAGTTGGCAAAGCCATAGGCAGTGTAGGTCCAGAGTTCAATAGATCCCGAGTCCTGTTAGACACACACCAAATCTCCAGCAGTGGGAGAATGGTGTTCTAAGTACCAGTAGTAACCACTGCCTTGGGTGCTGTCCCCTTTTCCTACTTCTCATCTTTGCTTCCCCTTCCTTCTGTTCTCTCTTCTCCTACTACATCAACTTTCCATCTCCTCTATTTGCCACGCTCAGCACCACTCCCACATTGCTTGAAGAGCAATCACTGCTAGCCTTGTACGAGGAAGTGGCAGGTGTCAGGTAAGTAGGTTGCACTATCTTGGCAGGAACTGCAAGATACTTTGGCAGGTATGCTAGCTTCTTCACTATCTCCAAAAAGCAGACTTTAGCATCAGGTCGCAGTGTAGCAGTAAGTCTTCCTTTAGAGGAAGCAGGAGGTGTCAGGGACTCCAAGAAGACACTAGAAGCAACATGAGTTGCAACAGAGGAGGACTGCTATCATGAGGCTAATCTACCTTTCAGGATCCCAATCTCTAGCTCCTGCTTACTCACAATGTCCGCTAACTCCTGAACAGCTATTTCTAACTAATGAATCACACCCCAGAAGGAAGCAGTGCCAGCGGGACCATTGTTTTTCATCAAAAACATGTGTCATCTATTCCTTGATATCCTGAACCATGTTTTCCTCCACTGTAGTGGTGTCCAAGGAGGGCTGGTACTGAGTGTTACTGCAGCCCATGTTCAGGAAGCTTTCAAGCATAGACCCAAAAACTGTAGCTGACTGGGAGTCATGATAGAGGGTCTTACCAGCATTGAACATCTCACTAATATCAACAAAGATTTAGGCCTCCTCCAAGACAGTTTTCAGTGTCTGACACAGGTTGCTCAGAATGTTAATTGTGCATCAGGACACAATGTCTCATCTTAGAGAGGTCAGGGGGCAATAGCATTTTCAGTGAACTTATAGGATACAACCAAATGCAACAGTATATGCATTGCATAGAACCAGATACAGTACTACATTCTCGGGACACAACCAGATACAGTACTACATCCTCTGGGCTTAAGAACAAGTCAAACAGGCTCCCCTTTACAGCTATGCCACCTAAGATACAATTGAATTTGTATATTAAAATTTAATTGTATAATTTATAAAAAAAAAACTAATAAACACCTAGTATCAAAGGCAGAACTTTGTCAAAGTGACCACTACGTCTGAGACAAGCTGTAACTCAAGCAATAATGCCAGAGGTAGACATTCTTCACAATGTTGAAATGCGGGCATCAAGGAGTTGAAGGCTGTTTAGTATGGGACGTGTCGTCCAAAGGAGGCCCACAGAGTCTGGTGTCAAAGTCAATACCTTACCAAAGTAAACACTACCTCTAAAATAAGCTGTGACAGTATCAATATTAGCAGGAGGTGGATGTTCTTTTCATCATTTTTAAGAGGGTGTAAAGGGGACATGGGCTATTCAGTATGAGATGTTGCCTCAAAAGCAGGCAAAATGAATCTGGTGTCAAAGTCAGCACCTAGCCAAAGTCAACCCTACCTCTAAAACAAGCTGTAACTCGACTAATACTGTAGGCAGGTAGACATTCCTTATGCCATTACAATGCTGGCGTCATGGCCATCTACACGGTTCAGTAAAGAACCAGTCATCCAAATGACCACCACAGAATCAGTTGTCAAAATCAGCACTTTATTAAAGCAAGCAATAAAGATTACTAAAACAAGCTGTAACTCCATGAATATTGCCGGTAGGTAGACACTCTTCACACCATTGGAAATCTGACTTTGAGGAGATCCAGGCTGTTCGGTTTCTGGTATTGTGTCCAAAGAACACCCATGGAATCTGGTGACAAAGTCAGCATTTTGCCAATATCAGCACTACCACTAAAACATGCTGTACCTCCATCAATATTGCCATTGGGTAGATGTTCTTTGCTCTGCTGGGATGCTGATATTAAGGGAATCCCAGCTGTTCAGTATGCAATGTCATATCGAAAAAAACACACACAGAATTTGGTTTTACAACTAGTACTTTACCAAAGTAGACACTACCTCTTAAACAAGCTATTCCTCCATGAATAGTGCCAGCGAGAAGATATTCTTTGTATCACTGGAGATCTGGTATTGAAAATATCTAGGCTGTTGTGTATCGAATATGCATCCAAAGAATGCTCCACCTATCTGGTGTCAAAGCTAGTACTTAGCCAAACTAAGTACTACATCTCGAATATGCTGTCCCTCCATCAATATTACCAGTAGGAAGACATTGAGTACACTATTAGAAGGGTGGTATTGAGGAGATCAATGCGGTTCAGTATTTGATGTTACCTCGACAGGACATCTACTGAATCTGGTATAAGAGTTAGCAGTTCGCCAAAGTAAGGGATACCACGATAACAGCTTATAGCTCCATTAGAATTGCTAACAGGAACAGGTTCTTTGCACTGTGGGAAAGCTGGCATCGCGGTGATCTAGACCATTCAATGGAGTACATCTCTGTGAAAGGTCGGCCGCAGAATCTGGCATCAAAGTTAGCACATCGCCAAACTAAACTCTACCTTTAAAGTAAGCTGTAGCTCTACTCAGATTTCTAGTAGGTAGATGTTCATTACATCATTGGTAGGCAGTCATTGTGGCGGATCTGGGCTTTTCAGTATCGCACATTGGTTCCCAAGGATGGCTGCAGAATCTGGTATCAAATTTTCCTTTTCACTGAACTAAAGACTACCTTTAAAACTAGCTGTGACTACCAATATTACTGTCAGATAGATGTTCTTTGCATCATTGGAACACTGGTGTCGAGAAGATCTAGGCTACTCAGTATCAGATTTTGAATTCAAAGAACAGCTATTGATTCTAGTGTCAAAGTTAGCACTTCGCCAAATTAAATACTACCTCCAAAACAAGCAATAGTTCTACTAATATTGCCGGTAGGTGGATATTGTTTGCACCATTAGAAGGCTAGCATCAAGGTGATCTAAGCTGTTCATTATTGGACTTCATGAGCAAAGGACGCACACAGAGTCTGGTGTCAAAGTTAGTACTTCGCCACAGTAAATACCACCCATAAAGCAAGCTCTAAATCCATCGATATTGCTGGAGGGTAGCTGATATTCTGGCTGTTTCAAAGCTGGCATGAAGGGAATCTAGGTTGTTCAATATGGGATGTGGTGTGGAAATGAGGCCCATGGTATCTGCTGGTAAGGTTAGCCCATGGGTAGTAGTTATGTTACATGTAGCTTGAGAATGAATAATCTGGAGCACAGGTGCATTGGCAGTGTGCCATTACTGTAAAATTACAAGCAAGCTAGTAATCCACCACTGGAGTAGAGATATTACTTAGATTAGTATCAAGACACATCATCATGTGGATCATATCAGTTGTTACACGTGTATATTCTGGAGTCCAGGGTAATCCCCTCTTATTCAAATGCTGGTATTTGTTACAATTGTTTCCCAGATACACAAGGATGTAGTTGAGATGTAATGTCACATCAGAATACAGCAGAATCTAGTACAGTACCCTCAGATTACCCAAATACCAATTTTGTTTAAAATCAATGCCCTGGTGTACACGATTTAGAGGATGCAGAAGTGATTTCCACTACGCTCTCAAGCACTACAACCCCCCAGATGTGTATCTTGTTTTTTTGCTGATGAACTCCTGCCAAAATGGAGTGCACCATGGCCAAGGTGGCATCAGCATCTCCAGGCTGCATGTCTGGAGGCGAGACATCCAGTAGGACCTTAGAATCTCACAGAATCTCAAGGCACCCTTCCAACTACCTACCAGACAGCAACTTGAAGAGTCCCGCAAGGTTCAGTAGGAATAAGAGTAATGCAGGAGTAGAGGCGTAAATACTATCATTAAGGCCCATTACTTTAAAATTCTAACCATCTTCTAGCACTGTTGGGGTGTCACTAGTAATTACTGCAATAGAGAGTACCACATTTGTAGAGGACAGGAGGCAATAGGAGGGAGTGACCTCAATCAGTGAGGGAGCAACAAGAACTTAGGGGGTGAGAGGTTAGCTGTATGTATTCAATAGTAACCTAGAGAGAGTAGGAACAATCTGCTTCACACCACTTTTATCCCTCTGGCTAGCCTGAAAAAGCAAGGATCTGAGAGAGAAGTCTGCAGTATACTCAGCGGGTAATTCTGATGGAGGACTTTGGTGCATCCCAGCAATCGCAGGGTTGTAGTACTCAGTAGCTAATCATTCAACTTGAACTTAGATCTCCTGTATGGGTCATGTTCACAAGAAAACATGTCCAACAGAAATAACAGGATCAGTGAGTGTGTAAACTCCAGTAGGTCTGGCCAAAGTCTTCCTTCGAAGATGTAGACTCTTTCTCAGGCAGAGACAGCAGATGGGGAGGTAACAGACCAAGAACTAGCCTCAACCATGATGGTGATTAAATTGTCCTTGGTAGGAAGCAGGGAGGACTCATGGATAATGACTTGGATGTCAGTAGGGGGAGAGCTGGCAAGAGAGTGCATATATACTGGGACCTTAAGTCGAAGTGGAACAGTACTAGAGGCCTAGTGGTTGAGGCCCTGTCCAGGCCACAGATGAGTGAACAACAGTTCCCAACTAGGTAACTGTGCACACAAAATACAATCTCTTTCATCATGGTAGGGTTGAACATAGCAACTGTCAACCACATAAACTCATTGAACACATAATGAAGGGCATTGATCCAACCATGAACATGTGCAAATTGAAACAAACTGTAATACACCCCAGTGCAATGTTGGACCACAAGTTGTTGGAATGAGATCATAGGGAATCTTGGACATAGTGGGAATAGAAAAGGCTATGTAGAACTGTTCAAGCAAGGAGGAAGAGTTGCAGTGCAACCGAACAGAAGATGACATACTCAATAGGGGATAGAAGGCTAACAAGAGAAGGTGGAAGACTCCTCCTCAACACAGTGACTGTACTAAGGTACTACCAAGCACAGGCCATGGATATTTCAAAACACACAGCTTCAATAGCAAAAAAATAACAGCTAGCTTGCCACCCAGCAAATAAAAACATAAACATGTGTAGCAGTTGATCATTGTATTGTGGACAAAATAAGTGAAGTAGTAAGTCAATAAGCAGCCATAGTTCAAAGGAAGAATGTAAGAAAGAACTTGAGTGGTTCAATCTAATTATGTTTAAACTCATACTACTAACGTTGGTATATGAGCAGCCTCCACCATCACAGGTTTCACGTAAACTGAAATTACCAATAACTATGTACTAACTAAACCTCCAGTCCTGTACCTCAAACCTGCCCATGGCATGCCACAATATAAACACTAAATCCAAAACCATCAACATTAAAGATAAACCTCCCTACAGCAACACTATAGACTTTCAGTGATGGGCCCAACTAAGTAAAACTGCCAAAGCCATATATGACCTCTCTATGGAGGGAAAGTTGAGCAGAGTACTAGGCCCCTCGGTTCCCAGCATAAAATTCACTACCTAAACCAGCACCATGAAGAGCTCAGTGTTGTAGCCATACCAACAAACCATAATGGTAATACAAGTAAGAACAGTACATCCTAAAAGGCTTAATAGTCAAACAAGTGAGGTAGCTGAAGCCCCTGACCTAACAAAATCCAGCAAAACACAACCTGTCAGGCAATTGATCTCAAAATCCTCAAAATAAAAAACACAACCAAACTGTAGACCGAAGTCTGAAACACCACTGAAGCAAGACCCAAGAAATCCAACTTACATTGGAGGCGTGATCCCCAGTAGAGAGATTAAAAAATGTTGAAGAAGATCCTCAGTGCAATATAGCAGTATTGCAATCCTAAGGCCTCAGCAGTCCCTGGCAGAAATATATAATTCACAAGCCACTGGCACTTGGCTGACTAGTACCAAATCTCCCACTCCTCTTCTCACTTCTTAAGATACTCCTACAGGGTAGGACCCCACTGGCTCAAATTAGCAGCTGGGCACTTGTGAGTATGCACCAGCTAGGATGATGACTGTCCCTAGTCAAGGGTAAGCGATATAGGTGAGGACAGGTCAGATTGGACCCAATGCTTCTGGTTCTTCCTCCTCTTCGCACACAGAAGCACAGGTACATCAGATGAGGCAAAGCGACGATCACAATCTACCACCACTAGCGGTGTGCCACTAGAGGCACTATCCATACTCGCCTTGGACTCAGCTATGAGAGGTTCAGTCTCCTTCCTATTTGAGGTCGAAGCAGCCACAACTAGCACTATTGAAGTGGTAACAACCCCACCCACCGAAAGAGACACTGCTACCACTACACCTGATCAATCAGGGCTCACATACACTATGCCCCAGTGGAGGTAGTAATCAGATAGCTGCCCATGTAATAACCTTTTGAGAGAGCTCCACAGCCTGCTACTGTGAACTCTTAGAGTCCTGTCCATAGCCCAAAACTGTAACAACTGTAGCAACAAAAGAAATCAAGGAAGTACACAACGAAGATATAATCATAGGAACCTTAAGCTCTGGTAGTGAGCCTGAGAAGATGGTGTTCTCCTTCAGAGCTAGATGAAGTTACCAAAAAGAAAATATATGTAGGGCTGAAGTCTCGGGACTTCAGTCCCGAGTGAGAGGTTCTTTTCCACCGCATATTACAGAACCCCCTATGCTCTCTGGGAGGAAGTGGCAAGGAGATTGCAGGCTCTCTTAACCATGGCATAGGTAAGGAGGTGAGATAAGGAGAAGAAACTATGTATATAAGCGAAATGAAGCCAATGCAAAGCTTTGAACAAACAAGAGTAGGAGGATAGTAACTATCATAATAGAAACTATATACTTGAAGATATTGTCAGATAAAATCAAGTAATCACAGGTAAGATACATATTACAAGGTGGAGTGAAAGCAAGAAGGTAGGAAATAACTTAACTGATTGAATCCAGCATTTTTTTCACATGTGCCGCCAACACTAGCATACAATGAGCCTCTGTTGGTACCAGGTTATCATAAACCGAAACCATTACTAACTTCAAGCTAACTAAACCTCCAATCCTGCACCTCAAACATGCCTGCCCCATGCCCAAATATGAATACTAAATACAAAACCATCAACGGCAAAGAAAGCTCTCTGTGAAGAAATGCCATGGACCATCTGGTATGGGCCCAATCAAGCCACATAGCTGAAGCCACAAGATCTACCTGCATAGCCGGAGCCAAGTGGGGTACTAGTCCTACAGGTTCTCTGTACTGAATTACACAAAAACACTCCCTTCCAGGCTGAATACTGTTTCTCAATCCTACCTCCATAGTAGAAACCCTCCCCACTGTGGCTACTCAATACACAGTCAACCATACTCCACGGTGCTTATTACCTATCAATACCCTCAAGTACTAATGGCAAGAACCTAATGGATAGTCTAGTGTAATAACTGTGTTTGCACCTTAAGCCCAACAACATCTCACCAGTAACCTCAGATCGATAACTGGTGTAAGTACCTTACATTGACCAGTACGAACTCAAGTTTCTTGATTTATGGCACAGCTCTATCCTTATACCCCAATGGCCAAAGGGGAACCCAAAACTACCAGTAAATATACCTGACTAACAGTCACATCTGGGATGGTAAACTGGGGAGGACAAACTCCTCTACCTCTAGAACCTCTTCTATTCTCTCTATCCCCAGAGTAATGTTGCATGTAAACTGCTTTACCTGTGATGCAACCTTCCTTCAAGACAACATCTTATTCAGAATCTTCAGACACGAACCCACTGCCGAAGTGGTACTCCAATGTCTATGGGGAATATGAAGAGACAAGCATAACTCCCCAAAAGTAGTTGACAAACTCCCTAATACTCGAGGCTATAACAAGCTCCTCCAGTACCCCTCGTGCTGGGACTAGCTTCCCGTTACGACTTCCATAACCGTAATGATGTCCTGTCTAATCAAGATATATATCAGGCATGGCCGATGCGGTCTCCCTGCTCGCCTGATGCCACGTAATCAGCCTGGTAACCTTTTCTGTGATAAAGGGTAAACCTAAAGCAACTAACCAAACCCAGCAGAGGTGCCCAAAGGTCTCTTCCTTACTAGGTCGATGGGTAACCTGTCTTATGTATAGCTAGTCACAGCCTCTGAAGAGGGGATCTGGGAATTGAACCCAACATACAACATCTCAGATGGTTTTCAGATCCACTCACTTGCCTTTTCTTCATACATTGATACAGCCCATTGACATGTAAAAATGTTGAAAGCAGCTTGACTGATCTCGCCAACAGCCCACGAAAAACAATTTAATCACCACTCATCACCGCCAAACAAAAGAAACTTAGGAGTGGCAACTGACTGTGACGGTCAGTGGGGCTTATCTCCCACTCTAACTACCTTTTCCCCTCCCATCACACCATAGCCTCACCAAAGAGAATGAAATAAGCACAATGACACCTAACCTGAAACCCTAGACTAATACAAGCCTACTGTCAAATCCAACTATCTGAACAGGTAGCCACCAGTGGTTTTCCTTAACAGCACTCAGCAGGGCTCAGCAGCCTCAAATAGTTAATTAGAGATTACCCAACCTGACACTCTCAACCAGTTCTTGCAGGAGCCTTACCCCATCAGCCCAGCTCCAACCAAGCCAATAGTCTAGATGCCAGAGTGCCCACCTAGCCCTCCCCACAGCCACACCAGTGGCAAGTCACTAGTAAGCCACTGGACAGTGTATATCTAACTAGATTAGGGAGCCATAATCGAGCTACACCATTGCAGCCCTAACTGCTGATACGCAAAGGCCAAGTACTGCCTGACAGCTGAAGCCAAGAGTTATATCAAGGGCAGCCACCCAAGGGTGGGCACTACCACCAGTTACCAAGGGGCAGATGAAATGAAGACTGTAAAAAGGTTCAAAACTGGAGCACCTGGAGTGCCAGAGAGGAAGGTTGCATGATGAGGCAATGAGATAAATTGAAGGTAGGTCCCACTTGCAATGAGTGTGACCACCAACTACAGTCTGTAACCATACTGAACCCACCACATGACAAAGAGTAGCTCATCATCCAATTACCCTACACCACTCCAGGCAAAGTCAAAAACTTACACTGGTAGGCAGAATGGTTCAGGGTCAAAGCTCTCTGTACCGAAGGGAAGAAGAGATACCTGACTAAACTCTAGCAAATGCCAGACAGACTGTGAATGTAGGAACAATAGCAAATGATACTAAAAGGTTCTGGCTAATGACATATGAAGAAATATAGAAGGCAGAGTAGGTGATACCCCATCTCTGTGAAGTGATGCAATTGGTACAACATATTGAAGACACAGAACAGTCATCTAGCAACCAAGTAGGCATTTTCTAGTATGAGAAACTAAGGACTACATTAAAACCCAAGAGGAATACGTGCTAGATCAGAGAACAATGTGGGTGATTTCCCACTAATCCAACCAGACATCCCACAAATAAAATGCGAAACTTGTCAGTAAATGAAAGACAGGAAGCAATTAAAATTTACTGCAAGAGGCAGATAAGTGATCTTGGTGAACGGCTCGAAGGACCGGCATTGTGTCATTCTAGGCAAGTGACAAGGGGTGCAAACAGAACTACTCAACACAAGACCATACTACAATCCCAAATACCAGTATACTGAGCAAATCCTAATATCTGCCCCACATCGTGAACTATCATGGGCATTAAAGCTGGCCCAAGGCTAAAGGATGAAGGTAGGAAAGAACTTAGGTGATTTTGTAAAGATCTACCTCTATGGCCAAACCCATCATCTTATATAGACCTACATACAGCCCACTTACAAATCTGACTATCATATGCATTCCAGCTGAGCCACATATGGCTATGTGATTCTTCATCCTCAAGATCTCTTCCTAGGTTATGCACATAGTCCCAATAATCCCTAAATAGGTTGTATATGCGAAATCTATCTAAGCCTTACAAACCTTACTCCTATCCAACTAATAATACTAATATAACATAACGTTCATCACTTAAAGTCTAAGTCTAGTGCTCAATCCACATGACTCCGAAACAGGTCATGTGTACTAACAATAATCAAAACATCATATAGCTTAAATACGTCATTAATCAAGAACAGTATCCTACTGGACCCCTAAATAGATCATTGGTACAAACACTAATCAAATTATGGAAGATTCTGTATAAACCATGCTAGGTTTGTAACGGAATGAAACAAGTCAACTTTAGGATACTCTAAACTCACTGAATGAGCAAAAACTACCCTACAGGTCCAGATGTATACATTCATTATCCAGGGAGAAAATACTTTTTGCTGATGTTCAGCTTCGGGTCTATGTAAGTGAACCATGTTTCTTCCTCCTTATTGCCAGCGTGCATATAGTACTAATCATTATAATATGCTATCTACAACATGTTTTTGTAATGTAATAATGTAGTATAGTGTAATATTATTATTATTTTATTATATTTTCTCTCTTGCAAGCTAATTTAGTTGGGTTTTACAGGAGAACATTTTAAATTAATGGTAAAAGTCTTCAATGCTACCATCTTGACCCAAGAAAATATAGAATACTACAACAGTTTAGAATATTTCTAGACTGCCACAGCACCTTAGACTAGTATGAAGGAAAAAAGGGTTTCATCCAGAAACTACTCATCGCTTTCCCTCCCCCACATTCTGAATACTATTACTGCCGATTCTGAGATGACAGCACTATAGGAGCTCAGTTAACCTCCAACATTAGGGCAGTATTTTTCTTCCTTCGATGAAGTTACAAAAGTCTTGCAAAACTGGTCAATCTGCCAAAGATTCAACTACTGTGTTTCCAAGCGAGATTCTATCCCAGGAAGCTATATTGGCAAGGTATTAATCTCTCCATAGAGGGTTCAAGCAAATAGAACTGTGTTGGGAGATGTTGTAATTATAGTGCTTGATGCCTCTTATAATTGTGTACTAGAATGTACAGGAGACAACAGCCCGTCGGTATCAAGTAAACAGCACAGGATAGACGAGATTCAGCCACAAGATCTGGTTGTGTTAGGTGGAGACAATCCGATAGACTTGAGAGTTGTCTAAACCAATCAAAATTTTTTTTGTAGACGGAGATTGTCTAGGAAGGCTCGGGCTCACTCTTTTCATTGATGAGTACTAGGAACAAAGTAAATTCGGTAAAGTAAAATAAAATCGTAGAAACAATATTATATTGTTATTGTGTCTTCTCTGTTGCTTGATGATGTCTAAGCTTGGGAGGCACTTCAATATTTAGATTCCTTGTCTGAGTATTCGCAGACTACATCTATTTATCATGCAACTATGTACCTTTCCGATTATAACTTGCAACATCAGGTATTCTTAAAAGATGAGAATACCTGTGGAGCCTGAAAATCACCACACCTTATTTGCTAATTATGATACAACTAATTCAGAACCATACTGTTCCCAATAGTAGTTGTCCGATCTTTACAGTCTTTAGACTTGTGGCCTAGTTCTCAAGTAGAACTGAGATGGCTCCAATTGTCTTCATTATTGATGAAATGATCAGTTTCATCTGCGGGTTGTATCTGCGAAGGTAGTGCTCATAGTAACATTCTCTTAAATCTCCGGTGCGAGCGCCACCGTCCACTGA
>NW_003298755.1:1052577-1056650 GCF_000151645.1 Tuber melanosporum
ATCGTGCACGTGAATATTTCAACTTGCAACTAAATTGAATGAAAATGTTGATCTTGCAGGCACGATTTTTTCTTTTTTCTAAGATCATGAATAGTCCATATAATTTTGGACTGAGTTTCTTTGACTTCCAATGTTTACCAATGTTCTTTGTGTTTAACATTACTTTATCGCCAATTTTGATATCTGGTTGTTCCTTGGCCTTCCTATCATAGTATTTGGCCATGGCTTCTCATATCTGATAAAGTGACTACCTTGCTTGTTCATGGATTGTCTTTTTCCAGTTTGTATAAAGTATAGCTCCTGGATTTTGCACCTCGTATTCCTTTATTCATTCTGTCTGTGGATGAAACCCATAGTTTGCATAGAAAGGGATCATTCAATGCACATTTGTTACCGAGTTATTGTATGCATGTTCGGCTAGAGATAGTAATTGATACCAATCATCTTGGTTGTAGTTGACAAATCTTCGCAAATTACATTCCAGCCCTCAGTTGGTTTGCTCAGTTTGTCCATCTGTCTGTGTGGGGTATGTCATAGACATCCTCCTTTTTCTACTTAACATTTTGTACAAGGATTCCCAAAGTTCTCCCGCAATCTTCGAGTCCATATCTGAGACAATTTCTCTTGGCAAGCTGTATAGCTTCCAGATTTCCTTTACAAAGGCTGTAGCCACGTCCTTTGCAATGGATGTCTCTTCTAATCCAACAAAATGGGAGATTTTTGTAAACCGGTCCACTACTACCATAATTTGGGTACAACCTTGACTTTGGAGTAACTGCGTAATAAAGTCAACGGAAATTGATACCCAAGCTGCATAGGATATTGATAGTGGTTGTAGTAGACCACATTTCGCGTGTAGTAGAGATTTGTTATATTGACAATCATCACACGACCGTACGTAATCATTTATCCAATCTGCTAGGCCTTTCCAATAGAAGTTCCTCATAATTATTTCAAGGGTTTTTTCTTGTCCAAAGTCTCCTGCTATCTTAGCATTGTGATAACTTTCAACTATTGTTGTATAGAGGTCCTGGTTTTTGTGTATAAATAGTCTTTGCTTATAGTAAAGCAACTCGTCAGATAATGTCCAGTCTTTCAGGAAAGGTTTGCCATTGTCTCATAGTTTCTCCCACTCATTTTTTCTTTTAAGCCACTCTCTATCTCCAGGGATGGCCTTTTTTTTGATTTTCTCCAAAAATTCTGGATTAAATTTTTTCAATTCCTTGCGAGCTAGTATAATGCTAGTCATAAGGGTCTACTCAGGTATTTCAGCATTATTATACTAGTGTGTATTCTGGTTTATTGATGCATGTAACTGGCTGACTATCAGTTCCAATTCCTGGATAGTAATAGCCCTGGTTGCAATGTCTGTACTGTCAAATCCCGATGCACCTCTTTCTGTATCCTCATGGTTGTCTATTTCCATCATATTGGCAGTGTTAATTTTTTCTACTTCCAACTGGGCAATTCGATCGCCTGCTTTGATGAGACAATCCATGTCTCGATGGTTGAATAGTAATACTTTGAGTTGCCCGCTATAATCTGCATTGATTCCATTGGCACCTGTAGGGATACTGCTTTTGACCGCGAATCCACTTCTTGGGGCAATTCCCTGATAAGTTCTGACTGGTAGCCCTATTGTCATACTAGTCCCTATAATTAACTGTCCCTGTGCAGGGATTATATCTTCCTGCATAGTGTAATGATCGTGTCCTGCTGCCATCCTTGAACCTTTGGTTAGTAACCTTGCTCTTGTGTCTAAGAGTTTTACTCAAATCACAGCCTCCGTGTTGTTCCAACTTGTTATTTCTTGTATATTACCAACACTTGTCTCCTCTGTTGTGCTGCTCATTATTAAGCATAGTTGAATTTCCCCTTCTGTAGTTCTTGTTACTAAACTGACTTGAAAATGTTACTACTTCATTATCGCTTATTCGCGATGTGCAGCTCCCTCCTCAGAACAGTACTCCAGCCGTTGACTGAGTGCATCAGGTTTGCCACCTCTTGTGCCTGGGTGGTAAACTATTTTGTAGTTGTAGTCCACCAACTTCAGTACTCAACAAATTTGGCGCCCACTCCAGACCTTTGAGGTGAGGATATATTGGAGATTTTGGTGATGGTGAACACAGTTCTTGGTTTTTCTGTTTCAACCAGGCATTGGCACCATTCTTTGAATACTTACAATATCGCTAGCAGTTCTTTGTCATGGATATCATAATTTCATTCTGCAGAATGTAGTTTTTGGGAGTGAAAAGCTACAGGATGTAGTCTATTTTCCACGAATTGGGAAAAAATGCAGCCTAAAGCAATGTCACTGGCTTCAGTTTCCATCACTGTTTCTCTTTCAGAAAAGAAGTAGTGTAAAATTGGGGCCAAAGTAAACCTTCTCTTCAGCTCCTGAAAGGCCTTTTCCTGTTCCAGACCCCACCAGAACCTTTTTAGATAGCCCTTCATTGTTTCTGTAATTGAAGTGCAGATTTTTGAGAAGTTTTCTATAAATAGTCGAAAGAAGTTCGCAAATTCTTGGAATATTTGAACATCCGTAACAGGCGTAAGTGATTTCCAGTTTAATACGGAATCCACCTTTTGGGTACTCATAGATACCTTATCGACAGCTATCATATAGCCTAAGAATTCCACTTCTTTAACGTGGAAGAATGATTTCTTTATTGAAATCGCAAGCTGAAAGTCTGCCAATCTCTGTAACACTTTTGTTACTAGCTCAATATGTTTTTTCTCATTTTAAGAATAGATGAGGATATTGTCCAAATAACATACGACTTCTTAGTCCAAAAATTCCTGGAGGACCTCATTTATCATGTCCTGTAACATAGCTGGACCATTAGCCAACCCGAAAAGCATTATTTTGTATCTGTAATGTCCTTATCGTGAGCGGAAAGCTGTTTTCCATTCATCTCCTTCCTTGATTCTGATGAGGTTATAGCCTTCATTCAAATCAATTTTGGAAAAGATGCAAGCACCCACTACGCGATCACGTAATTCTAACATTAGTGGTAGTAAATACTATTTAGTATAGTTATCTTATTTAGATTTCGATAGTCTACTACTAGTTGTAGTCTTCCGTCTGCCTTTGATGTAAAGAGGATTGGAGCACAAAAGGTGATTGACTTCTTGTGATCTTTCCTTGGGGTAACATATCGTCAAGGTATTCTCGTAACTACTTAAGTTGTTTCTTGGATAGAGCATAAATGGGTCCTTGGGAGGGTTTTGCTCATTCAACTAATTTAATTTCATGATCAAAGGTTCTCCTAGGTACCAGTTTTGATGCCATTTGTAGGAGAAATAGTTTCTTGAACTTCTAGTAGTATCTTGGGAGGGAATCGAAGTTGATCTCATTAGAATCTTCTATAGTTCCAATTCTTCCTCCTTGCATCGCATTTTCATCCAAAGTAACTGTTTTATCGTATTCAAACATATCTGTGATTCCCTCGTCTTCCTCTTCCACGCAAGGTTTGCATTTAGGATCTCTCAATTCCCATTTCGTATTTTCTCTAATGCTGGATAAAGGATGTTCCAAATGCCACCATCCGAAGGAGATTATCATCGCATAATCCCCTGCAGCTGCAATTTCGCAAGCAAATTCGGATATGTATTTGTTACGTCCTATTTCAAGCCAAATAGGATGCATGTGAAACTTTCCTCCCAATGGAGCTGGCACTCCATCAAAGCCTTGAATATTGACCAGAATCGGTCTCTCTGTGAATGGAATTATTAGTTCCTTCACAAGTTCTTTGTTGATTAGGAACACATTGGATCCTGAATCTAATAATACTTGTATTTTGTAGTATTGACAGTTGGGATTTATAACAGGGATTTAAGCATATCTTACGGGACTATTATATCTTATAGGTTTTGGTGCGCTAAAAGCATGTTTCTTTTGGGTAAGGTGTAAAATTGTCAATTTTGGTCATTTCAAAATGTCTGAGGGCGTGAAAACGACCGGGAAAGGTGGTTACCAAGCCCTGCACAGTTTGGACCACTTAGGTCGCCTCAAAAAAACTTGTTTCCTTTAAGAATAAGGGGCCGCCCAAATACTAGTGGCCTTACCCCCT
>NW_003298755.1:1057266-1058627 GCF_000151645.1 Tuber melanosporum
AAAGCCTTTTTGGGTTCTTAGGTCCATGTTCTCCCTATTCGTAGCGACGTGGCGCACGGCCCTTAGGGGCAAAGTTTCCACTCCCCCCTGGGGAAGAATTGAAGGCGCCGGCCAATATATACATTACTCTTTATTGATCCCCGTGACCTTGCGGCAAGAACGACACATGTACTCTGACTCAGGTCATAATTGCAGGCTTGATTCCTTCATATCACTGTCCCCTATTTTGCGGTTGATTTCACTTCCTGGAGAGTATCTCTTCTAGACTACCCGAACACCATCCTTGTCAGTACCAATGAAATAACCTGGGTCATTTCTTCATCTTCGGCTAGTTCCCAGAGCTTGCAGCCTCTTGGAACTTGGACAGCAGAGATCTTTCCAAGATGGTGCACTCTAGCTGCCATTCTAGGCCCTTGTGTCTTGAATGGGTGATCATCTACCCTTGTTCTAGACCCTTGGATTTGTCCCTAGCAGGAATTGTACTCATGGTTTTTCTCTCCACAACGAGTACAACTTCCTTCCCGCTTTTCTTCGTCAATCGTTGACTGGGGTATTTGTTCAGGGGCTTTTTTGAAGTTGGTTTATGTCAACTTAGTAGTCCTGATTGATCTCTTTGCTGGTTTCACAGATTCCAGTTCCCGTTTCCTTGTTTTGGATGGACCTCCTTCTTTTATAAAGGGTTTTTCCCTTTTTTCCTTTGTTTGATTCTTGTCCCCAAGCTTTTTGTCTGAGAATGTTTTTGCAGGTTTTGACTTATCCCAATCTCGGTGGTCTTATTCTTGCTGTTGCTCCTCATTCCTTCCTGCTTTCCGGACTGCTTTTTCCCATTCTCCATTGGTATCGTATTTGTTCTGAGAAAGTCACTATCTAATCTTGGAGGTCAACTTTCTATTGCATGTCATATGCCAGGCTGCCCTTGTTAGTTGGGCGTGGAGATTTAGGTTTTGCATTTTTCCGATAAATGTCTGAAGGTCATTTTTATGCTCAACTAATTCCATGTCCCGTATAGCTTTACGTCATTTTTCAAAGGGGGCATACTGACTGGTGAACTCGTGTTCAAAGCGAGTCCATGAAGTCACTTCTGGATTTTGTTCCTCTCCTTGGAGGCTATCCAGTGCACGCTGATACCATACTGCTATCAGGCTGACCTGATCCCCTTCTGTTCTCCCCAGGGTGTAGATGATACATTCACAATTATCATCTTAGATCCTGGGATTTCATTCGAAATAATCCACACATTGGATTAACCAAAGGTGGACACATTGACTGGGCTTTGCTTCAAAAAATAGCAGTAGGTCTGCTGGTCATTCAACAGTTTAAGCCTGTACTTTAGGTGTCGGATGAGAATGCTCCATCTAGTT
>NW_003298755.1:1058777-1059931 GCF_000151645.1 Tuber melanosporum
ATCTCGCACAGGGATTTCCTCGGGTTCCTGCCTTTCTGCAGCATCTTTCCATTCTTCTGGGACTGACTCTAACATAGCATGCTGAGCACTTGGTTGTCTACTATCTAGTACCTTAATCTTTTCAAGCATTAGGGATAAGGTATCGGATATGTGTGCTTGATCTCTTTGAATGGTGTGGGTGAAGTCACCATAGCGGTCTGCCTCTCTTTCTTGTCTGGATGCGGGGTTGGGTGTCTGGTTACAAATGGCTTGATTTTGTTGGGACTGTTGTGCCCTGAGTTCCAGGAAAGCTCACTCCAGAGTAAGATCTCATTTGAGAGCTTCTCGCTGCAGTTGTGTTGCGATCCCCTCATGATGCTCTTATCATGCATCTTGTGTTGCCAATTCAGCAGCTATTTCCTGGTTAATTCTTTCTTGAATTTCTTGGATGTTTGCTTCCACTACAGTACACTGATGTAGCATAACAGCTATGTTATTGTCATGTATATCTTGTCCTTCCAGCAATTGTTGCTGTACCTCTATCAGCTCTCGCGCGTTAGCTTGTGAGTTGGCTGACAGAGTTTCAAAAGCAATAATGACAGTATTGATACTTGTTGAAGTATCCTGCCATATTTAACCTATGACAATTCCAACTCTAGTGGCAAGTCTTGCTAGGTCTGCTGGATGTGTGTTTGGACATGGTGTAGAGGATTCTGAAATGGGAGAGCAGGGCCTAGAGGATGGTAGGGCAATAAAGTCTTTGCCTGCCTGTCCTCCAAATGGTTTTTGGAGCACCGGGAGGAGAGAGGACGAACAACTTGGCATCCTAGAGTCGTGATCTCCAGAGGTATCCATTGGGTCCCCTGGAGTGATCTGCATAGGTGGTTGTGACATCTTTTTTATTCGTTTACAAGCTTCTTTTTCTCATACACGAGCTAGAAAGCCCTTGTTTTTAGTGGTTTCTATTGGAGTAGGATATGCGGCAGGACACTTGGTATCCTGGCTGTGTCGAATTGTAGGTGGAGAGCCTTAGAGAGAGTTCAGATGATTTCCATGTCTCCCAGCTAGAGGTATAGTAGCAGAGAATCTACTACTAATGGAGCCATCGTCACTGGTATCCTAGTCTAGGAAAGGCTTCTAAATGAATTCTGCTCCATAGCAAGCCACAACCATGA
>NW_003298755.1:1060081-1066534 GCF_000151645.1 Tuber melanosporum
GCCCAGGATAACTAGACATCTTTATAAAAGCGTGATAGATGAGCTTCGTATAGTGTCCGAAATTGTTCCTCTGTGGGAACTACATCGGGGTCGGTATACCATGAAGGAGTTTCTTGTACCAGAAATGGTATCTCTGAAAGCTCGAATTGACTAGATATCACTTGGCTGATTGACAGTAAGTGTATCTTAGTCAGTGGTTTAAAGATTGAATTGGGTCTGAATAGTTCTTCAAGGGTATCTAGGCTGACTGTAATATCAATGACTTCACTGAAGGTGTGAATCAAATCCTTGCACTCAGAAAAAGGTGCAAAGTGGTAACTGATTAGACCAAAGAACCTTGGTAACAAGGAGATCTGACAATATGCTGTCAAGCGGAGACAATCTGATAGACTTCAGAGTTGTCTAGACCCATCAAAATTCGTTTTTGTAGACAGAAATTGTCTAAGAAGGCTAGGGCTCACTCTTTTCATTTATGACTATTAGGAGCGAAGTAAATTCAGTAAAGTACAATAAAATCGTAAAAACAATATTATATTGTTAAGGTCTCTTCTCCATTACTTGATGATGTCTAAGCTTGGGAGGCGCTTCAATCTTTATATTCCGTATCTGAGTATTATTTCGGACTACATCTATTTATCATGCCACTATGTACCCTTTCCGATTATAACTCACAATGTCAGGTATTCTTGAAAGATACGAATACCTGTGGATTCTGAAAATCAACACATCCTCTTTGCTAATTATGATACAACTAACTCATAACTATGCTCTTCCCAATAGTAGTTGTCTGATCTTTAGAGTCTTTAGACTTGTAGCCTAGTTCTTAAGTCGAACTGAGTTGGCTCCAATTGTCTTCATTATTGATGTAATGATTATTTTTATCTTCAGGTTGTATCTATGAAAGTAATTGTAATAGCAACTCTTTCTTGGTCGCCAGACTTTAAATCTCCATAACTCCTTATCCAACCAATAAATATCTTCCAGAAGGCTTCCTACTAATTCGCAGAAAGCTATTCTACTGAATTGACTATTATTCCCTTGGTCGGCAACCCTAGGTTGCTTTGGATAACAGGATTTCAATCATCGTTGTAGTCTAGGAAGTTGTCTTCGTAACTACCACCGGTTCCGAAACCTGGTTGCAACACTCTGTGAAGTCTAATACCTTCTATATTAGTGTTTCTCGGAGTTCTAGACTCTTCTAGATATTGTAGGATGGGTGTGAATATATTGGTCTCTTACTGAGATCCTTTACTATTCAATACTATCTTGTTGTGCCAAAATGTCCCGTTACCTACGATCCATGCCAAAGGTATCACATATATGAAGCCTAGTAGCATTCTGAGTTGTTGACAGATTTACTCCATTCCACTTCTCAGACCTAGCCAAAGGTCCCCACTCATATGTCCTACTAACAAGATCTGCTCAGATGGACAGTGGCGATGTATACAGTGTTATTCTGACACCTTCAACTCTGTGGTATTATAGCCACAGGACGCAACTGAGATTGATATGTATGAAGACGTGCGGGTCCCATAAGGGTGCCAGACGGGGGTGTCGGAGACCAGATATTCCGATTCTGGGTAAGGTTACCCTACTTAGGGTGAATTCTGGGTGTCTGATCTCTGTATTCCTAACTGGCTGTCACTGAATCAACTAGTCTAAAGGAGATTCAAGACTGTTTACGCCATTGATATGCTATGTTATCCACTATCATGTTGCTCTCCCAACCAAGCAAGCCCTATTAAGTGATGGAGTTCAAGCATATTGGCTTAGCTTCTCCAAATTATCCTTCTATATTATATCCTTAAGACAGCAAAACCCTCAGGTAAATAATCATTTGTGCATTAATCCTACAAGCTAACAATTTCAGCAAATCTTTATCTATCCACCCTAGTCAGCAAGCCCTTTCCAGTATTGCCACCACTTTATAGCTGTAGTTGGCACACAACTTAGAGGAAAGTTTCAGATGACTCTTATACTAGCTGTTAAAATCAACATGGCTGGACACAACCTATTACTTGCATAGCGTGGAGTTGAATCCGACAGTGAAAGCAGACAAAAATCTATCTATCAAGAACGTCAGCTCACAATTCTGGTAAATGTAACTAAACCAACTACTCTTATTAGTTATTGTGATAAGGGCCTTATTAAGGCTTTAGGAATTCTGTCTCCCTCAGTATTATAAGCCTACTGCTGTCTGCACTCAGAGGAAAACTTTATCTAGGAGTATGGAAAAGAAATAGAGAGAAGGTTTTGGGCTATTGCTAGAGCACAGCTACCAGCAGACTTTGAGAAAGCAATATCAACATGAAGATCTGCATGACTTATGGCGGAGGAGTATCTTCATCATATTGATTGGGTTCTTTGAAGTACTGCATTTTTCCCAGAGAGCCCAGTGTTAGGCAGAGATAATCTGATAGACTTTAGAATTGGTTAGGCCAATCAAGATTCGTTTCTGTAGACGGAGATAGTGTAAAAAGGCGCAAATTCACTCATTTCGTTCATGACTACCAAGAGCAAAGTAAAATTGGTAATGTAAAATAGCATCGTAAAAATAATATTATCTTGTTAAGGTCTTTTCTCTGTTGCTTGATGATGTCTAAAGCTTGGCATGTACTTCAATATTTATATTCTGCGTCTGAGTGTGTATGGACTTCATCTATTTATTATACAACTATATACTTCTCTGATTATAACTCGCATTGTCGAGTATTCTTAAAAGGTGCAAACACCTGGAGAACCTGCAAATCACCACACCTGCTTTGGTAATTACGATATAACTAACTCAGAATCATACTGTTCTCCCATAGTAGTTATCCAATCATTAGAGTCTTTAGACTTGTGGCCTAGTTCACTAGTCCAACTGAGTTGGTCCCAATTTTTTCCATCATTGATGAAATGATCTGTTTCATCTGTAGGTTGCATCTGCTAAGGTAGTCATAATCGTAACCTTTTTAGGTCACTTGAATTTAAATCTTTATAACTCTTTACCCAAGCAATAGATGTCTTCCGAAAAACTTCCTGCTAATTCGCAGAAAGCTATTCCACTGGAGTGATAAATATTCCCATTGTTGGTACCCCTTCGTTGCTCTAAGTATCACTGTTTCAATCACTATTGTAGTATTGGAAGTTATTCCCACAACTACAGTGTATTCTGAAACCTAGTTGCGATACTCCGTGAAGTTTATTGACTTCTATGGGAGTGTCCTTTGGAGTTGTAGACTCTCCTGGCTATTGTAGAGTAGATGTGAATGTATTGGTCTCTCATTGAGATTTATTACCATTAGATACCATTTCTTCAGAAAATAATGTCCTGTTACCTACAACCATTGCCACAGGTATTACATCTTTGAAGCCTAGTATCTCTCTGAGTAGTTGACAGATCTACTCTGTTCCACCTTTCAGACATAGCCGACTGTCCCCTCACATATATCCTGTGGACAGGATTCTTTCAGATGGACAGCAGCAACATATACAGTATTATTCTAACCCCTTCAATCGTTTAGCATTATAGTCACAGGACACAACCGAGACTGGTATACATGATAATGAACAGGCCCCATAATGGGACTAGAGGAGGTTTTTGGAGACCCGGGATTCCAATTCCTGGTGGAGTCACCCTATTTAGGGTGATTTCTAGGTATCGGATCCTAGTATTCTTAGCATCCAGTCAGATTTGGGCAGGATACTTCTAATATAGTTGAATCAGTTAATTAGAGCCTGAAAATAGATTGTCAACTTTTAATTCTAGAGCTATTAAATAGCATTTAGCTTAGCCAAATTAGCTATTCAGTTTACCTGCCTATGAGAAGCCAATAAATACCAACCTCATTTTACAAAAATTTGCCTATCAGAGTTAGAAGTACAAAATATATACACAAGAGAAAATGCTGTACAACTTACCTCTCCCACAATTGGCCAGATTCAGCAACCAAATGGGTGAGTCTACATTGTCAATCTGGAGACAAAATCATGTGGAAGCAGTTGTATTCAGCCAAATGGTATCCCTTGCAGGCAAACAATTGCATGTATGTCCCTTTTACGACAGCTTTTACTCGATTTTTGTCCATATATTGTGGCTACCTCTACCTAGTGGGACCCTTATGCTACAAACTTTATTTCTATTGATATTACCAATCTAGTTCTTGGAGATGTCTTTGCACCTACCACTCGCATGCCATAGGAGTGGCCTAAAACAAAGAGAATTCACCTTAATGAAGCTCAAAGCCATGCTTGAATTCAGCAAATTGCTAGTGACCTTCCCTACATACACCACTAGACTCCTCATTGTTGCTCTACAAGTGATTAAGTAGCTCATAATACTCATGCATGTAAAAAACCCTGTAATTAATGCGAGAATATTTTTTCCCATTGTTCTGTCTTTGAGCTATCAAGTTGTTATCCCTGACAATTATGACCGAGATCTACATAATTGTTTTTCTTTTCTCAGACTTCTCTATGTATACCGTTAGCTAAACTATAGGTTACTGTATATAAACATTTTTAGTTGTAGAAAAAAATCAGAGACAAAACTAGTCACTGGTGCTGCGGAAGTCTAGTTATATCCTGTGGTATTCCAGATATTTTTGCGTTAGGGTTATCGCATTGAAGACTTTTACAGTTAAATTAATTCAAACTTCATTTAAAATTACTCAAATTCTAAGTAATTTTTACATTTTATGTATTTCATTGGCTGATCTTTGATCACTTTTAAAACAGAGATACCACTCCCACAATATGGAGTGTTTGCCACCTACTTTACAGACACTCTAGCTACACATTCTGACAATAGACTAGTTATAATAAAAAACAAAGAAATTTGACATTTTGTGGTTGGAATAAACTCCTTTCAACAGTGACTTTCAAGTTAGCTTTTTTGTTGGTTTATCATGAGTAAAACTAGATAAAGAATTACAAACCAGTGGTTAGACTTTTATATCCACAAAATCTCGAGGCGGAGTGTGCTAGTAATATTGTACTAAAAATCTGCTAACACAGAAACTTTATATCTGATCATGAATATCCTCACAACTCAGCATCTGTTCCAAGACCTTGCCTAAAGCTGACTATTTGATAGGGTCCCAAGCATCCTAGTGTTAGGAGAACCAACACTTCCCTTGGAAAAAATCTAATAATTAACTTGAATCAGAAGGGCTGACTCATCAGAGAGAGCCAGTGATTCTCCCCACCCTAGTATTGTTGACATTGTATCAGGTATTCTAATTGGATCTTGGAGCCAACAATGGACATCCGATTATGAATATGCTGTACATACACATAAGTATTGTGTGTAGACAAATTTACCTGCGATTCAACAGAGGAAAATCATTGGTGATAACAACCACACTCACCCACCAATCCACTATTATGAAAACCAAAAAAAACATTAAAAGATGTAAATACATAGTAGAAATTAATATTTGGTATACAATCCATCAGCTTTAATAATTGCCTCTATTCTATCCACCATTGATCCTGCTAAAGTATCAAAAGCCTATGGGTTAAGAAGTTCTCAACAATGAGTGATGGCCTCTACTATTGCTTTCTTGACCACATTGACATCATCCTTCATAAGATATAGCTCAAGGAAGTGCTTGTGAAAATTATGTTTCAGCAGAGACCAAATATTTTCAATTGGATTGAGATCTGGTGAATAGGCAGGAATTTCCATCAGTATAATTTCCTGCCCTCTGAGCTATCTCCTAAAAGGCAAGTGAGTCTTAGCATTGTCAATGATAAAAAATACCTCTTCTTCTTCAAGCTTTTCTCTGATATTCTCCCATATCCCTAAAAAGTCATAATTATCATAAACGTCAATAATTGACTTCCCAGTAACTCTACCCCTAGCAAAAGAAGGATCAGGAAAAACAGGAAAAAAAAGACCATGAGTTTGACTATAAAAACAACCAGTCATCATCTGGCTAATCCCTCTCTCCCCTCTCCTAGCCTTAAGTTCAACACAATTCTTATTCCATTTCTTATATCAGTATCTGAAAACACATTTTCTTTTCTTTTCTTCTTTCCTTTCCACAGTTACCTCATCCCCCCACATTGCCTTCCTTTTCCACATCTTCTTTATCTAATGCCTATGAGCTAATGCCCATTCTAACCTCTTTTGAGCTAGATCTTCATCTAAATGAACTCTCTTGTACCATCTTCTTTCTAAGATGCTTTTTTTCATGTCTTCTCCTTATGGTCCTGCTAGAAACATTGGGAGCAACTTGTTCAGCAATATCAGAATAGGTTGTATAGCAATTTTTCAGAGCTTCCTCCACTATAGCATCCTCTTATAACTTGGAGGTTTTAGAATGTCTTCTTCTACCCTTATTCTCCTTGCTCTCTTGATATCCCTTTGCAATTGTGTCTCTGATAGTAGTGTAGGAGATATTAAAGTAATTGGAAATTTGCTAATATCTCATCAGAGACTTGCGTAACCTGAAAATTCCCCCCCTG